>NC_134490.1:90302580-90425080 GCF_040206685.1 Ascaphus truei
AGCTGGCCCATTTCCCCCAGCTAGCTGGCACATTTCCCCCACAAATCTCACATCACACACAGACACAGCCCCGATCCAGTCAAGGACACGCCCCCTCCATTAGTACTTACTCCTCACCATAATATTCTTGAGATTATGGGGTTGTCTGTATGATAATAAGGGTGCTTCAGGGAAGACCTGTTGCAGTCTTGTATCTTCCTGGAGGATGGATTGTAGTTTCCTGGCGATCTTGCGTAGGGCTCCTAGGTGTGGGTTATATGTGACCACCAAAGGAACCCTGTCGCTTGTCTCCTTCTGTTTGTATTCAAGGAGATCACTTCTTGGTATTCTGGTGGCTTTGTGAATTTGCTGGTCTACAATTCTGTGGTTATATCCACGGTTTATAAAGTCTGATCTCAAGGCTTTAATCCGCTGGTCTCTGTCTGCTGTGTCGGAGCATATCCAGTTGTATTGTATGGCTTGACTGTAGATGGTTGCATGTTTGGTGTGTGTCATTACTGACACAAGTGAACTCTCTTCCCATGAGCGCTAAAGGCCATGTCTGTACATACTGTGCTATATGTATGCACACACAGCTGTCTCTTACACATACTAATACTCCTTGTTTTTCCATCCCTATACACCTATAGGGACCACATAGTATCCACACACACTTTTAGTTGTGCTACAATCTCTCACATTTCCACACCTACCCACAACATTTATATCCACTCCCACTCCACAAACACCTTTTGTAAAGCACTGTATATACTGTGGGCTCTCCATTCATTTATATTCATACAGATACACACACACACTCTTACATCACTTGCTTTCAGGAACCTTTTGACACCTCTAGCCATAAAACACATCCACACCGGGGGAAGGACAAGCACAGATAACATTCCAAGAGACACTGTCTTTAAGTATACCTTTTGCTTGCTTCATTCATTGTAACATCGCCGGAAGAAGAGATCAGTGTATCTCGAAAGCTCGCACAAATTAAAGCATTTAGATAGCCACAGAACGGTATCATCTATTTATTTTTTGATTATTGAAGCTCGGCTAACACGGTACTGAAACCTCTACATGTGTATATATATATATATATATATATATATATATATATATATATATATATATTCCCTTCCCGTCCCTTTTTTTCTGTTTTTCACTTTATTATTTTTCCCTCCTTAACTATGGTTACCTGATGTTATGACACCTGTTCTATATTTATGCTTTTTAAACTCATGCTAGCCATGCATGCGTTATCATGCTTGCTTTATTTACATTGCGATTGAAGTTGCTGTTTGTGTCTTTTTGACACTTTAATTAGTTATGATATGCGATGGTTTGCCCATGTGTTAGGTTGTCTATTTAAGCCAGCACTGTGTGCACATTGGTCGCTTGCGTCTTTAAGAATATTTCTCTATATCTCATTGCAGTTACGTATGCTGCGCATGCTCGCCATTGTTGTTTTGCAGTGGTGGTTACCTGGTTACGTTTGACGCCATCCGACATGGTGTTTCCCAGTGCTGACGCCAGTATTTGAATGTTAGTCACTACAGCTGCTATTTCCTTTATGTATTGTTAGGATATGTTCCACAGATACGCTCTGTTGTTTTTTTGTGCAAACTAACAGACGCATTGAATGCTCGTGCCTTTTAGGTATTCCCCTTATTTATTTAGTTGCGATGTACATTGCGCACGCACGCCACTTCTACCTAAGGCAGCACTGATCAGCATGATACGTGAGACGCCATCTGAGACCACTGTCGTTCAGTGCTGATGTCATAATTGATTAGCTAGTTCTCACAGCTGTTTTACATCATGGTCTAGCCTATCAGGGATCTGTTTGTTAATGGGTGGTGGGTATATATGTTTGTCAGGTATCACTATGTATTAGCACTCCCTTGAGAAAGGTCCTGTGTCAAGGACCGAAACGTCGGGTTTATGTGCCGGTTTTTCTACTGAATACACGCTGTTTTTTTGTACCTTTGAGTGTGCTGTCTCCTACTTGCCTCGTGATCTTGGGATCCTGGATCTACTCGGTAAGGAACCTATCTATATATATATATATATATATATATATATATATATATAAGCAAAAAAAGAGAGAGAGCGCACGCCCCATAGCATAACACTGTTGTATATTTATTTAAAATGGGGGAAGGGAAGGAACAGGGGGGGGGGGAATCAAACTCACAAGATGTAAGAATATAAAAGGCAGTTTGTGAATAATATCACCACCATCCGGTTCTGCTGGGCAAAATCACCTCCCGACCACTGATCAGGACGGCTGCAAACCGGATACCAGGGACGCCGCTACACCGTTTATCTGCTGCCCAAATTCAGCTCTCCACTTCCGAAATGGCCGCTGTATTCTTCCCGCGCTGTGTCTGGCCTCAGGCGCGTGCGCAGTGTCTTCGTGACGTAATCGCGCTCTCAGTTTCCCTGACGCGTTTCGTCACCAGTCGGCGACTTTCTCAAAGGGCTGATGATTCATGGGTAAAAGTCCTGCCCCTTTATACAGCCAGTCCACCACCTCAATACTCATTCATCAGGTGATTGTTATCTACTCACAATAAGCTTCTAAGGTGCCGCTTATAACTTTAAAAATACACAAGATGACTAACTGTTAAAAGAGCAGATTACAGACAATATTATATAGAAATTGACACTTAATGTTTAAAAAATCTATGAAACTATGAAAGGACGGGAAGGATCTCGTTCAGCAGTACCAGCTTTTTCCCCTCAATGGTGAGGGGTCTGAGGCGCCACAATCCGATCTTCTGCTTCACCTTGTTCAGCCTCTCGTTCCAGCTCTTCAGGGCAGCGCCCTCGCTCCCCACTCCAAACCAGACTCCAAGGATTTGAATGAGGCCTGCTCTGATGGGGAAGGAGAGGGGGTCGGCAGTCAAGTTCCAAAGCCCAAATAGCTTGGTCTCTGACTTCCCGCAGTTGACTTTTGCTCCTGAAGCTTTCCCGAAATCCTCGCACGTCTGGATCAGCGTCCTCACCGACCGGCTATCTGCGCAGAAGATGGTGACGTCATCCATGTAGAGCGAGCACTTCCCTTCGCGTCTCTGGGGTCCTGGCACGACGATCCCTCTGATCTCTGCGTCTCGTCTGATGCACTGGGCGAAGAGCTCTATACAACAGACAAAAAGGAGAGGTGAAAGAGGGCAGCCCTGCCTAACCCCTGAGAGGACAGGGAAGGGGTTAGTCTTCCATCCGTTCACGATCGCCACACTGCAAATGTCAAGATACATCAGGTTAACATAAGAACAGAACATCTCCCCCATCCCATGCTCACGCAGCACCCTGCCCATGAAATCATGTGAGACACGGTCAAAGGCCTTCTCCTGATCAAGGGTGACCAGGGCCGCATGTACACGGCGGTCTTTGATGTAGTGGACTGCGTCTCTGATTAGGGCGAGGCTGTCTGCGATCCTGCGTCCGGGGATGCTGCACGTCTGGTCTGGGTGGATGATCTGGCTGATGACCTTCTTCAGTCTGTTCGCTAGGACTTTTGCTAGGATCTTGTAGTCCGAGTTCTGGAGCGAGATGGGACGCCAGTTCTTGAGGTCGCACCTCTCCCCCTTCCGTTTGTACAAGAGCGTCAGCATTCCTTCCCTCAGCGTTGGGGGCATCCTATCTTCTGCTTCCATTTCCCTGTAAAGCTCGAGCAGGTCCGGGCCGATCAGGTCCCACAGCTTCGTGTATAACTCAGCTGGGATACCATCTCCGCCTGGCGTCCTACCCGTCTTAAAGGATTTGGTTGCAGCGTGGAGCTCCTCCAGCGTCAGGGGGGCGTTCATGGCTGCTTTTCCTGCCGGGTCGATGGTGTTTGTAATCCCTGACAGGAATTTGTCAGCCTGGTCTCGGTCTGATGCTTTTGGGGAGTAGAGGTCTTCATAGAAATCTTTCACGACTCCCATGACTTCCTCCTTCCCCTGCTGCACGTTGCCATCTTTAATGGGTCTCATCAGTGTGGATTTGATTAACTGGCTATGCAAAGAAGCTGAAGGATGGGGTTTACCATACTGAGTTAAGTTATGGTGAGTAAAAAAAGTGACAAAAACCCTCCACAGCAAAGCAAATATGCAAATTCAAATACAACTGTATGCTCATCTGCATGTCTTAGGCAGGTCTGCAACCCCGCCTTTCACCATTTATATATGTGATACCATCATGGTCCTTTAGGGGCTGGAATAGGGCACTCCTTGTTTAAGACAAAAATAGAGAGAAAATGCTGAGAGACTGTTTTCCCAAGAGAAGGGGGAGATAGAAAGTGCTCCCCAGCTGTGGAAGCTTTTACAGAGGACCTATAGAGGAGTTTCTCTGGGCTCAAAGTGGGGCTGAGTTTTCCTAGGAAGGAAAGATGACAAGGCCGTGCTAAAGCAGGGACGTTTGCTCCAAAAGGACTTATATAAGCAAAACCCTTATTATTGTGTGCAGAGCCTGTATACATTGTTGCATATGACAGGGCATGTTTTAGCTGGGAACCAGTATAGTTGGCCTTTAGAAAGGGTTGAAAAAAAGTGAGTTTTTTTCCTTAACTGGAATAGGTATTTTATTTTATGATTTGTTTTGACTTAAAGGGACGGTGGGCCTGTTGTATGATTTAATACCTGTAAATAAAACCCTTGCAGTTAAACTTTATACAGTGTTTCCGACCTTAAATTGAGACAAAAGGGACTGCAACTTGGTGTGGGCATCACAATTGGTGGAGAATGCAGGCAGTCCAAAAAGACATTGAGCAGCGGAAACTGTGGGGTTGAAAACAAAAATGCAGGGATTTAAAATGGCCGCCCAACTGAAGTGAAAAAACTAAATTCTGCAAACAAGTCTGTCCCACTGTGTATGACCAGTTGTGCTTACAGGATACACAGGGAAAGTTATGAAGAATTGAGGAAATAGCGCCTCCAATAGGTCAAGGTGAAGAATACCAGAAATGCAGTTTGTGACGAAGCACAGCAGGAGGGCCTCCAATGTTGACAAAATAAAAAGAATCCCAGAGCAAACTCCAAATAGTCAGATCAAATTTATTGCAGGCTCAAAAAACAGATGGACTAAAGAAATGCACCTACACGTTTCAGGCCGAGGCAAGGTGTAAGATTAAACTGAACTGCACTTATTTTATACACACCGGACTGCCCACTGCACCGCAAGGAGTGACGTCAATGGCGGGTGACCGCATCCCTGGCCGTGCGCATATGACGCGTGCTCTCATTGGAGCAGCGGATCAGACAGTGTAACTAGCTTTCCACTTTGCCACCAGGAGAAACGTCCAAGGTGCGTGACCACACTCCGGGCCACGCGCATGAGACTACAACCCCATTTGGAGCAGCAAATCAAGTCGCACAACTGACTGTCCATTTCGCCGCCGGGAGTGACATCAGAGGTGCGTGACCACGTATCGGGCCGCACGCATGCGCGCAAAGCCTCATTGGAGCAGCGGATCAGACGGCATGATTATTCAATAAAACAAACTTTATTAATAAAAATATAACAACCAAAAACAAACTAAATAAGTATAAAAACAACAATAAAACATATATTGAAAACATTTTGCAAGTCTTCTGTATAGTTACCCCAGTCACTGATCTTTTAATACTAAAGTCAGATAGATATAATAGTGACTAAATATATAACTGAGGTATCAACAGAGGATAGTTAAGTCTTGATTGTATCAGTAGTCCTGCAGCATTGTATAATATCCATACTTATAAATTGATTAATAATAACTAGAATGGACATTAAATTACTTGATAACAATAATAGATTTTGTAAATCATATACACTTGTGCATACAAAAAAAGAACAAAAGATGAAATATTGACATTGACTTTAGTAAAGATTGGAAAAATGGATCTTATAAAAATAGTATACTATATTAAGATCACAGTAATAGTGGATAGACATATTATGAATGACATTGTGAATTATATTTCATTAATCCACTGTAGTAGTTTTCATCAACTGTAGCGAACATAAAAATTTAATGTCTACAAAGGATCATGTAATAAATCCCCACTATGTCATAACTCAACATCCCAAACATTATATATGCAAAGACTTATTACCAAAGATTTTACTTAACCCATTGTGTGTATGAATATGGACGTAGTTGATACAGAACAAGATGACCCTGATGAAACTGCTAGTTCTAACCATGTATTTAATTACTTGGATAACACACATAGGAACAAAAGAGCCAAACGAGTTATTGAAAATGAAAATCAAGATGCTGTGGAATGTGAGGATTCTACTCATTTCATTATCATTATCATTTCACAAGATTGAATAAATTACTCACAAATGATACTAGACTCTGGTGGGACATTGGAAAACTACTTACAAGGTAAGAGGATCCCTAGAGGACTCCAGGTAAAAAAAAATCCCCTACATTTGGTTTTGTGGATCAGGAATTTGAATCTGATTGGAAAGTCATTCTTAATGATTGCTCATTCAAACTTATTGCTTTAATTATTAAACTAAAAACCAAGGAGAAGTTGGTACTTGAAAAAAATATAAAAATCCTACAAAACAGCTTGCTAGGTTTTCTAAGATGGAGGGTTTTAGGGAACTGGATCAAGCTATAAAAGATGTATTCAAAATAATAATCTCCAAAAAACAGCAAAAGTTTGAAAGAGACAAGCTGGATTATAAGTGGAACCAGTTTTATTCTTGGGAAAAAGCTTGAGGGAACCAAAAAAAGAGATCCCCGCCCAGCACACTCCATAACTGAATATAAATCATTAAATAAATCGTGGACCCAGAAGTCTATTCTGAAAAAGAAGAAAACCTCCACTGATCTACAAAGTACAGAATCAGATATTTCAGATATGGGACATTCTGTTTCATTTTTTACTACACAGGAGGATGACAATTCCAATTCTGAATCAGACGTTTCTAGGGATCCATGGGGTGGAGGGGATAGGGAACAATGAGAAAAAGGAAGAGAATATAAGTTGCAGTCAGGGAAATCCTCTGAACAAATGGGATATCAATTAATGTCAAAAAACGTAAAAGCACAAGAAGGGGCACAAAAATCAAAAAGCAAAGGAATACCTATGAAAATGAAGAAGAACTTCTAGGGGATACTTGTGGAGTCATTAATATTTCCAATGTGCCTTTAACGAGAGATGAACTATCTGTGTTAAATAAAGGCCTAGTTTTGTACCTGATACAGACTTTGGGCTGTTTGACATAATAGTTGATCTATAAAAATGTATCAGAAAATGTACATTGAAGAAGTTTTATAATGATAAGGGGGGTTCACTAACTACTCCCCCCCCTGTTTCTGATTCTGATTTATCTTTGTATGATGGATTTCAAGATGTATCTTCAGATCTATCTCCTGACAATTTCTCCTTTAAAGAGTTATGCACACTCCAGGATTTGGAGGAGTTGGGGAATTGACAGGAGTTAGATCATGATCCAGATAACTTTCTGGGAAGACGAAACACAGGTCTTAGGAAAAGATCATTATTCTTCCCTACTTTTGTAAAGGGAAAATTCCTCTCCACGTTTGAGAACGTGGAGAGGGATTTAATATTACTGCATAAGGGATTTCATTTTGATAACCCTAGACAATCAACACATAAAAGTAACTTAACTCAAGAGGAGACATTGGCCCTACGTGATCTCAAATCAAACAAATTATTGGTTATTAAACATGCCGATAAAGGGGGGGCGGTGGTAGTGCAACATAGGGATGATTATTACAGGGAGGCTATGCGCCAATTCTGTGATACTCGTTCCTATGCTGTGCTGCCAGCTGACCCGACTCTGAGATTTCAAAGAGAGCTTTAAGAGCATTTAGATGAGGTACTATGTTAGGAGTGTTGAATTATGATGGCACCAATTTTCTATACAATCCCACTCCTATCACTGCCGTGTTTCACCATCTCCCAAAGATTCACAAAACGCTGCTCTCCCCTCCGGGAAGACCGATTATATCCAGCATTGAATCTTTGTGGGATGGTGTCTCATGATATGTTGACTGCATTCTCCAGCCTCTTGTTGAACAACTGCCCTCCCATATTTGGGACAGCGGAGACTTACTCAATCAGATAGAGGGATTCAAATGGACGCACAACTTGTTATGGGTGACACTTGATCATTGTATACGGTTATCTCCCATGACCAGGGCTTGGCAGTTGTTCGCTATTTTCTTTCTCGGTCTGATTTGGCACTTGCACACATCACTTTTCTTTTGGATTCTATTCATTTTCTCCTCGCACATAATTTCTTTTTGTTTGATGGGGTTCATTATCTCCAAACACGTGGAACGGCTATAGGGACTAGTTTTGCCCCATCCTATGCCAATCTCTTCATAAGATGGTGGGAGTCGTTCCACGTGTTTAGAGATAAGAACAAGTATCGGGAGCACATTTTGTTTTACAAAAGTTTTATTGATGATTTGTTTTTAATTTTGGATGGTGGCATTTCTATACTTTTGGAATTTATTGATACTCTCAATCACAACACTTATAATTGCACGTTCACATACTCTTATCACTTACATCACATACACTACTTAGATCTTTGTTTTTACATTGACACTACTCTCCACATTCAGACCACCTTATTTCGGAAACCCAACTCATGTAATACTTTTCTCAGAACGAGCAGCAGGCACCCCAAAGCCCTGTTCAAGGGGATACCAAAAGGGCAGTTTATGAGGCTTCGTCAAAATTGTTCTAGTGAGGAAGACTTTATAATCCAATCGGAGGATCTCTTTCAACAGTTCATTGATAGAGGATATAATCAGTATGATCTTGACCTATCTCTTAAAGAAGTTTCTTCTATGGATAGAACCTCACTTTTAAGACACTCTAAGAAGAGGGGATCATTTAATGACAGTCCCTCATTCATCACTCCTTACAGTAGACAAGCACAGTGTATTAGGTCTATATTCAACAAACACTGGAGTATCTTGTCATTAGACCCATCTTAAAACCATATGTCTTTCAAGAGAGCTAAAAAAATAGCTAAGACACTCTCGCCAAGTCTTTTTAGACTTAAGACAGAAAAAGGGTCATCACTACCAAAGGGATCGTTTAAATGCAATCAATGCAAAATATGTGACAAGATGAATTCTATGCAAACATTTACCTCTACAGTTACAAGGGAGACCTATAAAGTGAGGTCATTTATTTATTGCAACTCAACCTTTATAATCTATCTTCTAACTTGTGGCTGCGGGCAACAATATGTCGGTAGAACCACAAGATGTTTGAAAATTAGAATCATGGAACTTCTACAGTTTAATTTCTAGGAGGGATCAGAATCATCCGGTCCCAAAGCATTTCACCTCCTGTCCTAGGGGTAATTGTGACGATAGCCTACCCAGGTCTATTAATATTACACAAAAATAACTGGGTTTGAACTGAACGAGGCTTAAGATATAATAAAGTGATTTTATTCCTTTGGATAGGTGAACACACGAATAATACAGTAACAGACAAGAAGTACACTTACTTAGGGGTTGGGGAATGAGAAGTATGATGTAGCATTTCTCTCAGCAATCAGGTAATCATTCAGGTGATATAGGGTGGACAGCAGTTTATAAACCTTTTGTCCCTCTATCCTTAATATTAAGTACCTGTGATTGGTTTTCAATTACCTCCAGCCAATCTTTAATGTGGGAACACATTTAATTTTTAATACATGACCCTCTGCTAGCTGGCACAGGCGCATTAGAACTCTGGGGTCTCATTTCTGTAGCCCCACATATGCAAATGGAATGCCAGCCAGTCTACCCATTTGGATCTCTGGCAGGAAAACCTTTGTTGGAAGGTGTTAAATGGGACACTTAAAAACTGCTCTGGTTTGAGCCTTCTCCGCCCTCAAATAAACAGGGAGGGTGACAAAACCCTTTGAACAGTACTTAAGTCCTAGACATTGGGACGCCTCTAGGGCCATCTGCCACCCTGGTATGCAAAGGAATTTCCTCTGGGTCTTTGTCCATACCTTGGTACACAGTATTAAACATAAAACCTAAACGTATTAAAATATCCGGTTCCGTTGGGTCTAACAGGTCCAAACTTCTCAGTTCTCATTGCCAAAACTGGGACACCATATGGTCCAAAAAGCAACTTGCTACGACCTTCGAAACTGGAGATACACAAATGCACATTAAATCATTTTTCACTTTAATACAAAAATCTCCGCTAAAAAAGACATCTCAGCTTTTCACTAAATCCCCATTGAAAACAACGGGCTTCTCCGCCATAGACTTTCAATGGTAAATTGCCACCATTGAAGTCAATGGGGTTTCTCCGCCATTGAAGTCTATGGGAAAAGTCCCGAACTTTCAAGGGGGTCCATACTCCGTTGGGTTGGTCCAGGAGGGTCAAGGATGGTTCTGCAGTGATGCCGGAGCAGTGACTGCAGATACCCCAAACCTAGATCCGCTGGGCCCTCTGGAACCGGAGATATGGCGTACCAAATTTCAGCTTTTTCCACTTAGTCATTTTTCTGAGCCGTTTCTGCCGCCGCCGGCAAAGCCTATGGCGCGACCCGCTCCATCTGGTTCGACCCTTATCGGGGGTCCAGGATTCGGGGACCCGGTTGTGGTCGAGTGGGGGGAAGCCTAGGAACTAAGGGCAAAAATAATTTTATTCCTAGGGGCCCTAGAACTGTTTATTCCCACGCCACTTGACGTTGACCTTGACTTGTAAGTGATCAAAGCTCTCCTATTGAAAATGTATCCGCTTTGCGGTTTGCGGTCTGGACGGCAGCCAACTTGTTCTTTGAAAGTTACCTCGAGGAATCTCCATTGAAGTCAATGGGCACATTGACTTTCAATGGGAAACCGCCGCTCTCCCTCTCGGACGCCACCTGCTGGTCTTTACAGGAAACAGGACTAAAACAACAAGATTCTCCATTAGAATGCATTGAGCCCTAATGGCGACCAATGGGGACCTGCAAAATGGTGCCTGAAAAGGCGGGAAAATTACACAAAGAGCTATAATCATTAAAGGACTATTAACCCTTGTGCTCCCGGATGGATTCTAGTGTGTGTGTGATGCAGACACTGATTAAACCAGACATTACAATGGAACAGGGGAACAGGGGAAAATAAATTTACAGGTTATAACAAGGGTTAAATCACTGTTCTGGGTCTTAGCCCAGTTAACCCTTTGACTCAAGGGTGAGGTCAGGGGATGGCCAAATGGGGTGTAACCCCTTTAATACCGGGCCACCCCCTTTCTCCCTCTACAGTAATATTGATATTTTTAAATTCCGAGGCATTGAGCAAATATCACCCCTACAGAGAGGAGGGGATAGAACTAAGGTGCTAGACAAATGCGAGGCCTTTTAGATGTTTACTTTTAGGACTAGGATGCCATTGGGGATGAATGTTAATTTGGACCTGGGACTCTTCCTCTAGGTCCTCCCCTGGGTTCTCTTTAGATTATCTTTATGATATTATCCATAGTCGTTATTACTAAACTAATGTACCTATAAACTAGGGATATATGCCTCTTTGGGTAATGTGTTATGGTCTCCTGTGATAGATTGATTTGTATTGATAATGTGGGTGTGTTGCCACACCGAGTCTAGAGTGGCTCACATTCACATTGCTAATATTATTGTTATTACTCTATTTCATGTTCTCCTTCTCATATTGCTTCTTTCCGCCCTATGTTTGGGGTAGATTATATTTTCTCTTCCTGACTCATGATGTTTGGGATGTTGAGTTATGACATAATGGGGATATATTACATGATCCTTTGTAGACATTAAAGTTTTATGTTCGCTACAGTTGATGAACACTACTACAGAGGATTAATGAAATGAAATATAATTCACAATGTTATTCATAATATGTCAATCCACTATTACTGTGATCTAAATATAGTATGCTATTTTTATAAGGTCCATTTTTCCGAAGGTTCACTAAAGTCAATGTCAATATTTCATCTTTTGTTCTTTTTTGTATGCACCAGTGTATATGATTTACAAAATCTATTATTGTTATCAAGTAATTTAATGTCCATTCTAGTTATTATTAATCAATTTATAAGTATGGATATTATACACTGCTGCAGGACTACTAATACAATCAAGACTTAACTATCCTCTGTTGATACCTCAGTTATTTATTTAGTCACTATTATATCTATCTGACTTTAGTATTAAAAGATCTGTGACTGGGGTAACTAAACAGAAGACTTGCATATTGTTTTCAATATATTTTAAATGTTTTTATACTTATTTAGTTTGTTTTTGGTTGTTACATTTTTTTAAAATAAAGTTTGTTTTATTGAATAATCATGCCGTCTGATCCGCTGCTCAAATGAGGGTTTGCGTGTATGCATGGTCGTGCGCCTTCGACGTCACTCCCGGCGGCGCAATGGCCGGTCAATTGTGCCGCTTGATCTGCTGCACGAATGGGGTTGTATGTCGCATGCGCGTGGCACGGAGTATGGTCACGCGTCTTGGATGTTTCTCTCGGTGGCAAAGTGGGAAGCCAGTTACACTATCTGATCCGCATGAGTCGTTTGCACATGACCTGGGACGCGGTCGCGCGCCATTGACGTCACTCCCGGTGGCGCAGTGGGTAGTCAGGTGTGTATAAAATAAGTGCAGTTCAGTTTAATCTTATGCCTTGATAAAGTGCCTCGGCATGAAACGCGTAGGTGCCTGCAATAAATTTGATCTGACTATTGGAGTTGGCTCTGGGATTCTTTTTATTTTATCAGGATTGGAGGTCCTCCCGCTGTGCTCCGTCACAAACTGCATTTCTGGATTTCTACTCTATGGATTGCACACTATGGATATCTTTGGGGTGCTGCAAGCAGGCAGGTAATGGGCTATTATGCCCCGATATAAATCCTGAGTAATTTATTGGCTATATATTGTGATTACCCTATGTGGAGTCATTGGTTATCGTGTCAATATTTGTGGCTGGTATGATATGCGACGTGTTCCCTCCTTACCTGTTATCACACAGTCCTCTACTCTGGCACCAGCACGGGCGCGCACCCCCGCTCTGCTTACAGAGCAAGCGTTCTAACGCAGCTGTTCTAGAGTTCTACGTAGATTAGCCCCGCCCCCTCGGACGTGCCACATTTCTCTCGCACACGGCGAGCACACGTGACGTTGTGCACCGTTCCCCAGCTGCGTGTCAACTTCTCTTGCAGCCTATCTCTGCCACCACACAGGCCGCGCCTCCATTCTGCCCCCTGCCTCATTGGATCCTGTCTGCTATAAATGCCTTACTCATTCACTCCTGCTTTGCTGAGCAAAACTCCTTGTAGCCTTGAGCTTCTGCGTCTGTTGTGCCTTGCTCCTTGTCCTTGCGTTTCTTCCCGCAGTTAAATTCTACATATACCGACCAGGCTTGACTTCTGAACCCTTCTGGATATTGACCCCAGCCTACCGTCAACTCTGCGACCTCTCCAACCCCAGACCACAGCTTAACGGACTTTGACAATTCTGACATCTCCATCCCAAGACCTTGGCAAGTATCAGGACTAACCCACTCACTCCAACCCAGACCCGGCTACGTTAACAATCCGCCAGCCTGGCACGCTTCCACTGCTGTCACTGGCGAGTGAATGCAATGAGCTGACCGAGATCAATGCTCTCTACATGGTAAGGGAGACTCTGAGCACAAGAGGAAGAGGACAGAGATGCATCTTCAGGATCAGGGTCACAGAGCGGTATTGAGTACTGGCAGAGGGAGCTGGCAGATGGCAGGATGCTCAGGAACGTTTGCAAAAGGGGACACAACAAAGGCAGAGCTTCAACCCTAGACTCCGGCCGGCACAAGATAAAGAGTTAGCGATGGACCTGTCTGCAGGCCCAGAAGGACAAGTACTTGCCCCCAAGGAAAGGCTCTTCAACTAGAAAGCAAGAAAAAAAGAGGTGGATGTCAGACATCTCTGACAAAGAGGCTGGTGCACCGGAATGGTGCATGAGCCACTCACAGGACAATGTTTCGCTGGGAGAGGGATATGTGATACCATCACGGTCCTCTAGGGGCTGGAATAGGGCAGCTATAAGACTTTTTGAATACATAGAGTTAATCTCCCTGCGCCGACCGGTAAGGTACTCATTTAAGCATTGAATATATCCTGATAGCCTAGCTCACTCACCCACAGCATCCAGCTGACAGGTGCGCTATTAGCGCAATTCACTGGTCTGCAATACATTTGGGCTATTGGTCGCGAGAGCTGGTCTCGTATACTTTACTGGAACAATCATTGCATTTGCTTGGATTGCAGTTCGTAGACATTCATTCAATTATCCTAAGGTGGATTTGAATGGCTATACATCTTACAGGACTTTACACAGACTGATCCTATCTCAGGTTTAACCCCATACTTGCTGCAGCAAGTTCTGTAATTTCCTTTATTATATACTATTTATTGTTTTTCATTTAGGATTGAAATTTCCTCCTTATTGATCTGTTTTATCTTTGCTTACCATTACATTTTAATATCATTTATCTTCCTTAAACATAGGAGTGTGCGCTCACAGTGTGTGTGTATATATATATATATATATATATATATACAGTGTTCGACAATTAATGATAACCACACGCCCGTGGCGTGTGGATTTAGGCCGCTGGCGAGTGGATTTAGGCCGCTGCTGCGGCTCTATGAATTCCCCTGCTCGCGCCAATTTTTTTTTAAATAATAAATAAATAAGTAATCCCCTTCCCTGATTGGCCTGACGCGAGGAAGAAGGCAGGCTTGCTGCCCGGGGCGGGATGTAGGCTGGGGGGGTAGTCCCTATTGCTGGGGGGGGTCCCCGCGACTGCTGCCCATTGCTAGGGAGGGGTCCCCGCGGCTGCTGACCATTGCTGGAGGACAAGGTAGGCGCTTTCCCTCCATCCCACGCTCCTTTGGCACCCGCGCAGGCAGGGTAATAGGAGCTGGGAAGAAGGGAAGCAGCCTAGGTGGGAGGTAGAGGGAGGGGGGTGGGCGCGCATGCGCTGGAGGGGGGGGGCATGTGGAGTTCCCGGCCATGTTTCCCATCGGGGAGGTTGGTGTGGCCGTGCGGCAGGGAAATGATATCCCCGTTGGCCCCCGATCCCCCATAACTAATGCCGACCCCTACTAATGTCTGGCTGCCTGACCTCCCCCTGACTCCCCTCCTGGCTGCAGCCTGGGTGCACGCATGGCTTGCAAGTTGCCACGTTTCCCATCGGGGAGGTTGGTGGCCGTGCGCCTGTCCGGCTGGCCCCTGCTGGCCCCCCGATCCTCCTGCTGGCCCCCCAACCCCTCCGCTGCCCCCCCGATCCTCCCGCTAGCCCTCCCGATACCCCGCTGGCCCCACAATCCCCCCGCTGGCCCCCCAACCCCTCCGCTGCCCCCCCGATCCTCCCGCTAGCCCTCCCGACACCCCGCTGGCCCCACAATCCCCCCGCTGGCCCCCCAATCCCCCCGCTGGCCCCCCGATCCTCCCGCTGGCCCCCCAATCCTCCCGCAACTCCTGCCCTATCCGCTGGCATGTGGAGCAGCATGCGGAGGACAAGCAGGCCCTGGAGGAACAGGTGGGCCCCCTCCCTTCCAATGAATACCAACCCAGTCACCCACCCAGTGAGTGTGTGTCTGTGTGTGTCTGTTTGTGTGTCTGTGGGTGTCTGTGAGTGTGGGTATGTGTGTCTGTGTCTGAGTGTTTGTGTGGGTGTGGATGAGTGTGTCTGTGGGTGTGTGAGTGTGTCTGTGAGTGTGTGTGTCTGTGAGTGTCTGTGTGTGTGTGTGTCTGTGTGTGAGTGTCTGTGAGTTTGTGTAAGTGTGGATGTCTGTGAGTGTGGGTGTGGGTGTGTCTGTGAGTGTGGGTGTATTTGTGTGTTTGTGTGTCTGTGAGTGGGTGTGGGTGAGTGTGTCTGAGTGTGTGAGTGTGAGTGTTTGTGTGTGTCTGTGTGTGTCTGTGTGTGTCTGTGAGTGTTTGTGTGTGTGTTTGAGTCTGTGAGTGTATGTTTTTGTGAGTGAGTGTTTGTGTGAGTGTGTGAGTGTGTGTGTGTCTGTGTATCTGTTAGTGTGAGTGTCTGTGACTGTGTGTTTGAGTCTGAGTGTATGTGTTTGTGTGTGTTAGTATGTCTGAGAGAGTCTGTGAGTGTGTGTGTCTGTGAGTGTGTGTCTGTGAGTGTGTCACCCTCTCCCTGTGTCACCCTCTCCCTGTGTCACCCTCTCTCTTTCGCTCTGTGTCTCTCTCTTTCTCTCTCTCTCTCTCTCTCTGTGTGTCTCTCTCTGTGTGTCTCTCTCTGTGTGTCTCTCTCTCTCTCTCTGTGTGTCTCTCCCTCTCTCTCTCTCTCTCTCTCTCTGTGTCTCTCTCTCTCTCTCTGTGTGTGTGTGTGTGTGTGTGTGTGTGTGTGTGTGTGTGTGTGTGTGTGTGTGTGTGTGTGTGTGTTTGTGTGCCGCTGTGTGTGTGTGTGTCTCTCTCTCTCTGTTTCTCACCTACTCTCTCTCAGACTCTGGATCTCTTATTTACCATATATATATATATATATATATATATATATATATATATATATATATATATATATATATATCTATATCTATATCTATATATATATATATATATATATATCTTAACTGCCCTATACTACACCGAAATAACCTACACTGCTTTATTCCAGCTCTGACTCAAGCTTCACACGGAAGACATCGGAATCCCCCCTAACCCAGAAGACAGGTAGGGAACACATCCCCTCCAATGTATAACATTGCGGGAATGCGGTACCTGGACATTGAGGGACTGCGGATCAGGTAAGATCCCAGGCGGGATTGCTGCTTTAGATTTTGTGACGGGGGGGCGTCCAGGCACTGGTTATGGGGTTCTGGAACATTTCCCCCCCCTAACAAGGACTAATTGTAGTATAATGTAATACAATAAATCAACTAATGTCAAAAACGAATGTTGTTCTTACTATGAATTTATTCATTTTTTTAAAAAGTGGGCCTGGGGGCGGGACTAGGGCGGGTTTGGGGGCGGGACTAGGGCAGGGTTGGGGCGGGACTAGGTGGCGAGTAGATTTTGTGGTTGGGCGAGAAGATTTTTGGGTGATTTGTCGAACACTGTATATATACTGCACCGACACACTTTATTCGAGCAAATACCCAGTATGTACCTGGCAGATACCTGGAATGCGCCGCTCCTCACCTCTGACAAGCCCCGTTGCATTTGCCTTCCCAGCCTGGGTTCATGCCTGGCTGACGGGCGGCTGATCTGTTAAATGATAATGATTAGGATTTAATAGGCTGCAATGCTTCGCGTGTCTACCAGATGGCATAAATTCATGAATTGTAATGCAGTATATATATATATATATATACTGTGCAGTATTGCAGCCAGTGGGAATAAAATGCTTCAATCCCTGCCTGGAAAATAACCCAATATACTCGGGCAGAAAACAGTCACAAACCTCAATATACCCGGGTATACCCGAATTCGTGGGACTAGCCGAGCTCGAATAAAGTGTGTCGCCAGTGTATATAGAAACCCTGTATTCCCATAAGAGAAGGCACAAAAGCAGCAACACGCAGATATAGCAAAAAGACATGTATTAGCAGTGACAAAACAGCACACTATTAACCCAACGTTTCGATCCTGGCAGGACCTTCCTCAGGGGGGTAGCACCCCAGGGTTTCTATATTGATTTCTATGGAGCATGCACCTTGACTTTACATTTGTTGCTTGGAGTGCTGGCTGCTGCTTTTTGTTGTATATATATATATAAAACAAAGAAAAAACACAAAAATATGTAGCGCTCAGGTGGATATAAGTGATAATATAAATGAAAAATAACAAATAAAATGTATTACAACTAATAAAATTACTTAATTAAAAATAACAGATATTTAACTAAATATTACAACAAACCATAACGTGATTGTGATAAACGATAAGTCCAATATAAATGTTCCACTTTTGAAAAAATCCAGAGGTAAGAGTCCCAAAAGAAGATCCAGGGAGCGTATTGCAGCTTCAGATAAAAGTGGTATAGCAAACAGAAGCGCAAGCTCCATAGCATGTAACTGTTTAAACAATAGAGTACATTTATTAAAAAACTGCAGCCCAAAGGAAATGCACTTACAGGATTATAAAAAGCAACCATACGTGGGAGAGAAATCTCTGTGTGTAGTTATCTGTGGGGGTGGGGGAGTCCAAGATAGGCAGGGAACAACCTGAACAGCTCGTAGCCACCACCAACTCCTGTCACGAGCTGGCACCAAATCACTAAGTCTGTCAGTGCCTCCGCATCCTCTGCTCCTACATAGATCGATTGCCAGCATTTGGAAATTCAGCTGTCTGGATCACAAGGACGCCCAGGACTCCGTGTGCACGCACCCACACGTGATGACGTCACCAACCCTACGCGTTTTGTCACAAAGTCGCTTTTACATGACGAAACGCGTAGGGTTGGTGACGTCATCACGTGTGGGTGCGTGCACGCGGAGTCCTGGGCGTCCTTGTGATCCAGACAGCTGAATTTCCAAATGCTGGCAATCGATCTATGTAGGAGCAGAGGATGCGGAGGCACTGACAGACTTAGTGATTTGGTGCCAGCTCGTGACAGGAGTTGGTGGTGGCTACGAGCTGTTCAGGTTGTTCCCTGCCTATCTTGGACTCCCCCACCCCCGCAGATGACTACACACAGAGATTTCTCTCCCACGTATGGTTGCTTTTTTTAATCCTGTAAGTGCATTTCCTTTGGGCTGCAGTTCTTCAGTTCTTTAATAAATGTACTCTATTGTTTAAACAGTTACATGCTAGGGAGCTTGCGCTTCTGTTTGTTTTTTGTTCTAAGATATATATATATATAAATATATATATACAGTGTTCGACAAACCTATACATTTGCACGCCCCGGGCGAGTGGATTTAACATCGTGGCGAGCTCCTATTGGCCCAAGCAGCACACGTGTGGTACTAGGTGGCGAGTAGATTTTTTTGTTCGGCGAGTAGATTTTTTGGTGATTTGTCGACCACTTTATATATATATATATATATATATATATATATATATATATATATATATATATATATATATATATATATATATATACACACACACACACACACACACACACACACACACACACACACACACACACACACACACACACACACACACACAATCATAATACAGATTTATTATTGAAAGGTAGGGGTAATGGCGGGTTTATTAAAAGCAGTCACATTTACCCCATCCATCACAGAAAGGTGTGTGAGGGGGGTGGAGGAGTTGCAAAGAGAGGATGTGGAAAAAGATGCAGGGCCTGTGAGGTTTAGAATCAGGAGATCTAAAATGGACTATGGGGTCCATTAGTGATCAGAATGATCTGTCATTTAAGGCTTGTGAGGGAGTATGGGTAGTGTAGGCCTCATGGTGGTGCTCCTTCCTTTCTGATACATGATAATGGGCCAGTGGTGTCCTGTTTCCAGTTTAGAAGGGTTGTGAAGAGCTGTGCAGAGTTTTGGGGACTTGTTAATGAAGTTTCATTATTTTGATGGGGTGGCATCTGAAGCCACTAAATTAGGCCAATGGGAGGCAGTTATTATAGAATTGGGCAGGTGGTTATCAAGGCATCTTAAGGGTTATGTTAGACCCTGTACAAACTGTTTAAAGAGTTCAGTAGTTGATTTTGTTATTTGTTTTTGTCCAGGTCATGCCCCTCTAGAAGTCTGGTTGTGCGGGGATTCCTATGATCACTGGGCAGGAAAACGAACTGGACGTAAGGCAGGGGGAAGCAGTTGGGGATAAAGCAGGCTTGGCAAATATGTTTTGGGTGGTCAGTAGGGGGACATACTGTATTGAGACCAACTGCTGCCCAAGTTTTTGCATAAGGAAAGGGGTAGGGCTCTTCCTGATATAATTTTACTGCATGTGGGGGGAACGATTTGGCATCAGTCCAATCATTAGATTTACTTAGGCGGCATGCGGTGGGACATAGGGCAGATAGTGACAACATTTAGACGTGATGATACTGTCAGAAGTGTCTCTTAGGTTGCACTGGTGTAGGGCCAGAAATGACGCAGACGTATAAAGATCTAGGAGGAAGATAAAAAAGGCTATGGCGGCATTCATGCTGGATTTAGAGGGAATTGCAGTAAGGCATGAGGACCTAGAAGGGGGTCCTAAAGTGCCTGTTACGTAAAGATAAGGTCTATTTATCAGATATCAGGAACAATATCCTGATTTTAGAGTGGCAAGGCAGTGAGGCTTGTGGCGGCTAGCAAGGCCAGTTTAAGGCTTGTTAAATTACCTTACTGGTGACAGGAGAAATGTTACTATGGAAGGGGGACTCCATCAGTATTGGCTCCTGGAGGAAGGTAGCAGAACTCGGAAGTATTTTAGTTGGGGAAGGCGGTACTATTCCAGGCTGTTACGAGATGGAATTTGTGTAAGGCGGTACCATTGCTGATTAGGTTTGGTTGGTGTGGTAGTGACCTTCCGATCGGGTCTCTGTGCATTCAGACTAAGGTACTAAAAAACGAGCTGAAGGTTTCCCTCGAGTTCTGGTGCATGAGTGCAGAGCAATCTGGCTGGGTCCCTAGTTGTGGATAAATATGAGATATTTATCTGTTATAATAAATAAAGCTGTGGCTGTTAATTTCTCCCAATAAGGTATATGATACAGCTCAACCCCGTTATAACGCGATCTGTTACAACGCAAATCCGCTTTTAATGCGATGCAAGCGTGGCTCCCAATTTTCGTATTTATGAACACTTTACAACACGATTATTTGTATCTTAAAGACTTTATTGTTGTGACGGTGCTCATCTCAAATCAGGAGGCGGACCCACAGGGCTGAGGTAGGGATACAAATAAACCAACCACAACTCAGGGACAGAGTCCTGTAAGAGTATCTGTAGTCGGTATGGAAGCAGGGGTCAGGGCTGGTGTCAGAGTTGCAAAGTCCAGGGACAGGCAGAGATCAGGGCTGTCGGCAAAAGTACAAAGTCGAGGAGGCAAGTGGAGGTCAGGGCAGGCGGAAAGCAGTGAGATCAGGGTCACGGTGTAAGGCCGCTACCCACGGCGCCCGCTGCGGCTCTTACCTCCGCTGTCGGGGCGCGCGGCACCCGGTCACATGGTCCCCCTTCTCTCCCTTCTCTTCCTGGAGCTCCTGCTGCCCATGCGCGCCGCCGTGGTAGACCCGCGCACGCATCTACAGTTCCTGTTTTTCCTCCCGGCGAACTCAACCAGCCCCTTCCATCGCGCGCGCACGCTACTATGTCCATCTCCACTGCCGCCAATGTATTTGTTCTGTTCCCACCTGTCCTGCATCCTGCCTCAGCCTATCAGCGCTCTACCTTCATCTGACATCACCGCTGGAGGTTCTCATTGGCTCCTGTCAGTATATAGTGCTACCAGCCCAGAGCTGATTGCTGAGCATAGTCAGTCTCTAGTTGTGCTTGCTACAAGCTACTTCGCAGTCTGCTCTTGTCTTCCGTTACAGACCCTAGCTTGAACCTGGACTCCCGATCTCTGGCACCCTCGAACCCCGGCTCGCTCTACGGACTTCTACCTTCTCCTCTCCTTGATGCTGGCTTTGGACACCGACTACTCTTGATCTCTCCAACCCCGGATCTGGCAAGTACCTCTACCACTCTACACTCTCCTGTCCCGAACCAGGCTATCTAGACGACTCTGCTAGCCGGACCCGCTCACGCGGCTGTAGGGTGGTGGTTTTCCTGTATCCCCACGTCGGCCTCGCGGTCCAGTCCGGTTTGTGGTGAGCACTCCTATATTCCCGTGACATTATGCTCAGCCCAATAAACCTGGACTCCGCCGAGGTGGGTCGACGCTTAAGCGAACACGATGGCCTGTTCAAGGAAGTAGAGACTTGTCTCTCCCAAAATAACCAGCGTATGGAACTGCTCCAATCCTCCCTGGGTACCATTTCAGAGCAACTCAAATCCCTTCTGTCCTCTCCTGAGACTGCTGCCCCTCCTCCTGCTCCTATCTTCTCCCAGCCGGTACCTCTGTCTCATCCTCCTGAACCTCGTCTACCTTCTCCCAATCGCTATTCATGAGAGCCTTCAGCATGTCGTGGCTTTCTGGGACAGTGTTCCGTCCAATTTGAACTTCTACCCTCTCACTTCCCTACTCCTCGTTCCAAGGTCGCGTACATTTACTCAGTGCTGACCGATGACGCCCTGGCCTGGGCTACACTCCCGGATCTGACTTCCAGCCTGGACCGGTTCTGTGCTGAATTCCGGAAGGTGTTCGATACACCAGGTAGGAGGGTAACTGCCGCTTCTTCTCTCCTCAATGTTTCGCAGGGAAATCGCTCGGTGGCTCGCTACACACTGGAGTTTCGCACTATTTCAGCAGAAACAAGGTGGAATGATGAAGCACTTGCCACAGTGTTTTGGCAGGGTTTGTGTGACTCCCTCAAGGACGAGCTGGCCGCTCTGGTGCGCCCTACATCATTGGAGGAACTCATCGGACTCTGTATCCGTATGGACCAGCGGCTCCAGGAGCGAAGAGACGAGAAGGGAAAGCGCCAAAAAGGTACTCAACCCACTTTCTCCTCACATACAGCTCCAGGGGAGCCCGTCGCCGTATCCTCCGAAGAACCCATGCAGCTGGGTGGAACTCGCCTTTCGTTAACGGAAAGACTACGTCGCCGACGGGCGGGACTCTGCCTTTACTGCGGAAATAGTGGACACCTGGTGAGTACCTGTCCTTCCAAGTCGGGAAACGCCAGCCCCCAGTGAGTACTGGGAGAACTACACTGGGCATGGTAACCTCTCCTTCTTCTCACAAACTACCATCCAAGATACTTCTTCCTATAACCCTATCAGGGGACTTTGGGGACATCACCACGAGGGCCTTCCTAGACTCCGGTTCTGGTGGGAACTTCGTCGATCAATCTTTTGCGGAGAAGAACCAGATTCCTCTGGTAGCCAAGGATTGGCCCGTAGGCCTAGAAGCCATTGACGGTAGGCCTTTGCAACCCACATTTATTTCTCATCAGACCATTCCCCTCCGTCTTAAGATGACAGGACACCATTCCGAACAAATTCAGTTGGATGCCATCCACACGCCGGCTGTAGACGTGATATTAGGTCTTCCCTGGCTCCAGCACCATAATCCCCAGATCGACTGGCTCCAGTCACAACCCCTCACTTGGAGAGATCGGTGTCAAGACATTTGTCTGGTTTCTCCTAAAGCCCTAGTAGGTGCCACCCATCCGGAATCCAAGAATCCACTCCTTCCGGATGCCTACTGGGAGTTCAGAGATGTCTTCGACAAAATTCAGGCGGAGGAATTACCACCCCATCGCGCCTACGATTGACCGATCGACCTTCTTCCTGGCACGATTCCCCCCAGAGGATGTACTTACCCGCTTTCCCCCCCCCGAGACCAAGGCGATGAAACTTTACATACAGGAGAACCTCCAGAGAGGCTTCATTCGTAAGTCTTCTTCTCCGGCAGGAGCAGGCTTCTTTTTTCTAGGTTTCGCCCAGCTCTCACAAGCGTAGAGCGTAGAGTGTTGTTTTGGTCTAGTGAGGGATCCGTAGCTGCACCATCCACTGAGCAGTGACGTCACACGCACCGGAGGAGACACGGAGTTCAGAGTCCCAGGTTGCAGACGGAGGAGATCCAGAGCCAGAGAGGAGGTGGTGAGAACGGCGGAGTACCCCCTAGAGTCACTATATATGTGAAAAATGCGATTTTAATTTTGGCACAATGTAAGTGCACATTTTATATGCCTAATACCTTTTATAAAGTCAATTCAAAGACAGATCGCGCTATGTAGTTCTGTTTCTTCCCCTGCATGTGTATCTACCATTCTGACGAGACGAGCCTGGAGGGAGTCACACAGTATTCAGCATTCACCTGGGGTGGCAGCCCAATCTGCCAACTGCTTATATACCAAGTAACATCTTGTGAGTAGAATAACCAGTAGAGCCAAGACACTGACATCATATTGGATTTTAGTCTCAACGTCTGCACTTAAATTTGAACTGTTTTTTGTTTCCTTTTTCCCCATATTTTGCTCCTCCTGGACTGTCTGAAACATATCATTCTATTTGGAACCCGGGAAACAGGTTCTACCAGAGGGTTTGAGCAGGGATTTATATTGAGCACTTATTTATTGTTTATAGCACTATTAACCTGTAAAATATCACTATTATTTAAGTTGTTAGCGCCTTATAATCACTATCACTCACAGGTCTACCTAGACGACATTCTTATATTCTCGCAGAACCCCCTGGAACATACTCTGCACGTCAAACAAGTACTTCAGAGGTTGCGGGAGAACCGATTGTTCGCCAAACTTGAAAAATGCCAGTTCTACCAGTCATCCACGTCATTTTTGGGTTACATAATCTCTGACACAGGACTCGCGATGGATCCTACCAAGGTGGAAGCTGTCTTGAATTGGCCCCGCCCCCTCTCTCTGAAAGCGGTACAGAGGTTCTTAGGTTTTGCCAACTATTACCGCAGGTTCATAAAGAATTTCTCCACGCTGGTCGCACCCATCACAGCCCTCACTCAGAAGAACGCCAATCCTGCACTGTGGTCCCCCGAGACCATCATGGCTTTTCAATTTCTCAAGGAAGCCTTTGTCACAGCACCTATCTTGGTGCATCCTGATCCAGCACAACCCTTCACTCTCGAGGTGGATGCTTCGGACATAGGGGCAGGGGCGATCTTATCCCAAAGGAAGAACCCACAGGCCAGACTGCATCCCTGTGCATTCTTTTCTAAAAAATTATCCGCAGCAGAACGGAATTATGACGTGGGTAACCGTGAGCTCCTCGTGATCAAGATGGCTTTGGAGGAGTGGTGGCATCTATTGGAAGGTGCTGATTACCCCGTCACCATCCTTACGGACCATAAAAACCTCTTATATATTGAGACTGCCCGCCGTCTGAGTGCTCGGCAGGCATGTTGGTCTGTCTTCTTCACTCGATTCAACTTCCTTATTTCATACCTCCCGGGTTCTAAAAACACTAAAGCTGACGCACTGTCTCGTCAATTCTCTGTAGAGGACAAACCGAAGATCCTCAAGAGACTATCCTTCCTCCGAAATGTGTCCTGTCTGCCAATACCTTTGACGCACTGTCAGAGATCACCAATGTTCAAAATCAAAACCCTCAGGGTCTCAGGGTGCCAGTTGGACGACTTTTCACACCCCCTACCTTCCACCAGAAGGTAATGCAATGGGGGCACGCCGCTAAAATGGCAGGTCATCCAGGGATCAAAAGGACTATTGACCCCTTGCAACGAACCTTTTGGTGGCCAGGCATGCGCAAGGACATTCAACATTTCGTCTCAGCATGTTCCACCTGCGCACAGAACAAGACTCCACGGAATAAACCTCCAGGACTCCTGCAAACCCTCCCTATTCCCGATAGTGCCTGGGGACATCTCTCAATGGACTTTATTGTCGACCTCCCCAAATCCAAGTGTATGGACACTATACTAGTAGTGGTCGACCGCTTTTCTAAACAAGCGCATTTTATCTCACTCAAAGGTCTACCCAGTGCCCCTAAACTTGCCGAGGTATTTGTCAAGGAGGTCTTCAGGCTCCATGGATCACCTCAGACCATAGTTTCTGATCGGGGGTCGCAATTTGTTTCAAGATTCTGGAGGGCCTTCTGTAAGAAACTTAACGTGGTGCTTCACTTCTCATCTGGATACCACCCACAGACCAATGGTCAAACTGAACGAACCAATCAGTCACTGGAGCAGTTCCTTCGTTGTTTCATATCGGACTCTCAGGACAATTGGCTCGATCTACTCCCTTGGGCAGAATTCGCTCACAATAATCTCAGGAATGAGTCCACACTACAGTCTCCATTCTTTTCTAATTTTGGCTTTCATACCTCCACCCTCCCTCAGTGTGGGCCGAGTACAGGAGTTCCAGCCGCAGAAGAGAGGATTCGGGATCTTCAAGCTTCCTGGTCTAGGATTCAGGATAATCTCAAGCGGGCCACGGCTATGCTTACAAGGCAGGCTGATCGACATCATCGGAGACCACCCAATTATGCCCCAGGTCAGAAAGTATGGCTATCTACTAAGAACATACGCTTGAAAGTCACATTCCCAAAGTTGGCACCCCGATTTATCGGCCCATTCTCTATATTGGAGAGGATCAATCCGGTTACCTACCGACTCAAACTACCTGCTACTATGAAGATTCCCTCTGCCTTTCATTGTTCTCTGTTAAAACCATTTATACCCAATCCTCAGATCCATCACAACGCACCTTCCCCCAGACTTGTCAATGGACAAGAAGAGTTTGAGGTACAATCCATCCTAGATTCTCGTATCTCAAGAGGAGGGCTCCAGTATTTGGTGCATTGGAGGGGTTTTGGACCCGAAGAAAGGGCATGGATTCCGCAAGTCCAGGTACACGCCCCCAGGCTGGTCCGGGCATTTTATCTCAAATTTCCACCTAAACCTGGTAAGGATCGTCCGGAGTCCGACCCTGAAGGGGGGGGGGTACTGTAAGGCCGCTACCCACGGCGCCCGCTGCGGCTCTTACCTCCGCTGTCGGGGCATGCGGCACCCGGTCACGTGGTCCCCCTTCTCTTCCTGGAGCTCCTGCTGCCCATGCGCGCCGCCGTGGTAGACCCGCACGCGCGTCTACAGTTCCTGTTTTTCCTACCGGCGAACTCAACCCGCCCCTTCTGTCGCGCGCGCACGCTACTATGTCCATCTCCACTGCCGCCAATGTATTTGTTCTGTTCCCACCTGTCCTGCATCCTACCTCAGCCTATCAGCGCTCTACCTTCATCTGACATCACCGCTGGATGTTCTCATTGGCTCCTGTCAGTATATAGTGCTACCAGCCCAGAGCTGATTGCTGAGCATA
The DNA here is from genome assembly GCF_040206685.1 of Ascaphus truei. Lineage (NCBI taxonomy): Eukaryota > Metazoa > Chordata > Amphibia > Anura > Ascaphidae > Ascaphus > Ascaphus truei. Next base: position 90,329,379 of record NC_134490.1, read on the forward strand.
GTCAGTCTCTAGTTGTGCTTGCTACAAGCTACTTCGCAGTCTGCTCTTGTCTTCCGTTACAGACCCTAGCTTGAACCTGGACTCCCGATCTCTGGCACCCTCGAACCCCGGCTCGCTCTACGGACTTCTACCTTCTCCTCTCCTCGACGCTGGCTTTGGACACCGACTACTCTTGATCTCTCCAACCCCGGATCTGGCAAGTCCCTCTACCACTCTACACTCTCCTGTCCCGAACCAGGCTATCTACACAACTCTGCTAACCGGACCCGCTCAGGCGGCTGTAGGACGGTGGTTTTCCTGTATACCCACCTCGGCCTCGCGGTCCAGTCCGGTTTGTGGTGAGCACTCCTATATTCCCGTGACACACGGTCCGGGGTCAGTAACAGGAATTAAAAACAAGCAAGAGGATAAGGCATAACTGTAAAGACCGACAGGAGCTGCAACCACACAGAACTTTGCTCGGCGACTCCCTATGGTAACTGCAGCTTATAAAGCAGGCTGCCAGTATCCAAAATAGCCACAGAGAGCAGAAAGGGCAGGAGAGACAGAAAACCTGGACCGAAGTGAAAACCTGGCATGGATCAAGCAGAATCCTTACAATTGTATATTTTTTCTAACACGATCCGCTTATAACGCAATGCGATTCTTTGGACACCAAGCACAGTGTTATAAGGGGATTGAGCTGTATGTTTATTGGGACTAGGAGAGGGGCTAAGCTTGAGGCATGGGTAAGTCAAGAAAGCCCTAGAATTGTAAGGATGGGGTGGCATGACTTAAGGCCGAGGGGCCCCTCCCCCAGGGTGCCGTGATGTCATGCCAGAGGGAGGGGTCAAGAAAGAGGGCTTAGGGCAAGGGAAAGGTATTCTAGATTTCTCCTTCTAAGATCTACTGGAAAAAAAGTCCAACCCACCCTGTTTTTAGGCATGAGGTATGTCGGCGTTGGAAAGAAAGATTGAGATTCTGCTTTGTTTTTGTCACAGCTTGGGGTATGTGTTGGTGGTTGTAATGTTACTCTGGGGGGAGGTGAAATCAGTCAGTATTGGCTCATGGAGGGAGATCGCAGACCTCAGAAGTATTTTAGTTGGGGAAGGTGGTACCATTTCAGGCTGTTGCTGCCAGAATGGGGGTGACCTTCCGGATGGAATTTGTGAAAGGAGGTGCCATGCCAGACTAGCCTCGGTTGGTGTGGTAGAGACCTTCCGATGGGGGCTCTGTGCATTCATACTAATGTACTGAATGGCTAGATGAGCACGAGTTAAGGCTATCCCTCGAGCTCCGGTACATGTGAGCGGAACAATCTGGTTGGGTCCCTATTTGGGGATAAATATGATATAATTATCAATTGTAATAAATTAAGCTGTAGCCGTTAATTGCTCCGAAGAAATTGTCTGGTGTGTTTATTGGGAATGGGAAAGGGGTCCAGCTTGAGGCATGGGTAAGTCAAGCAACAGAAATCTGGCTACCCAAATACGTAGAATACAGAAGATGAAACCGCTCATCCCATATGTGTATATGCAGGTAATGATAAGCAGGTGCTCAGAGGAAAAAGAGATTTGTAATGACAGGGTTGATCCAAAGGGGATCAAAAAAGATATACACCTTAAGAGATTAAGGGGCCTATGCAGAGAGCAGCGCTATTTCAAAACTCGCCATTTTTTGGAGAAAATCGCGCAGAAAACAGCAGAAAATGGCGAGTTACGAAAAACGCGGCAATTTTTTTTTTCTATTTCTAAAACTCGCCTCGCGGCTGGCGAGAACCTCCATCTCGCCAGTTTTAAAAATATCCGTATGCAGATATCCCCTTTGGATCAACCCTGTCGTTATACCCAAATACGTAGCCTGATTTATGATTCTGTACGTGGCTGCTACAAGTACCTGCACCTGCACAGCATCACTGTTACAGCCCTTCACTGATTGAGGATGTAGAGGAATTTGTTCTGAGGACACTACCTCATACAGAAATGGGAGCTGGACAGAGGCTGTACCAGCTTTTCCACAGTCACTTCAACACTGCGTCTATCCATTTTGACGGCGTTCAAAAATAATAAGGGCTAAATAACCAATTTGGAGCATAATCAGAAAGATACAGTATTAGGTATACCGTATGCGGGTAACCAGAACCAATACGGGTATGAGACATTTTAATTAAATCACGTATTAAAACAGTTATTTTATTAAATTTAACAAAAATTTCAAATAACAGGATGTTGAATATATTTGTCCGTGTGGTTTCATTTCCTGGGAAAAAATTTTTTTTTAGGGAGTGACTTCTACAATCTAAATCAAATTACAGTAGTTTCACCAATTAAAATGTTATTCCAATAATGAAATTGAGGTATACTTAGATGGGTATATTGCATTCATATTCATTGTGCCTTCATATTCTTTGTACTGTGATATGAATGAATTGCTACATGAAGCAACAAAAAAAAATCTTTTTTTCTGGCAATAAAAATAATGAATCGCTCCAAATCAGAAGGCTTTAAAAGCATTTCATGCTACTGCTGCCATAAAACAAAAATTATTACAGCCTTAAATTAACATTTTGGGAGTACATTATTGACTTTATTATAAATAATTGCCTCCATGCCTCACTATAACATCCTCCTTCGCATGTTCTATTTCTCTTTTTATTGATGACTTACAGTACTTGCCTTCACTGTATATTCTAAAGTTATTAGTCTGTTTCATATCCACTGTTTATTTAGGCTTTTACCATCATGTATTCCTTCTGCCATCACTGCATAGAAATGTGATCTACTTTTCTCCTTTATTTGCCTTTTGTTGTCTGAAAGTAGTAAATATAAAGGAAAGACCTGGCTATAGTGTATAAACCATGTGAAAGAGCATCTTGGAGCTGTCAGAATTACATTTTCTATTTGCAAATGCAACAGTTTGTATAAATGTGAAATATTTAGTGTGTGGTACAGTAGATAAATGAGTATCCTGCTATTAATCAAATAATATATACTGTAATGCTGATTCAAATAAATTATTCAACTGGTACAGCATGTATATTATTATCTAGGGATGGATTGCACCTCAATGAAGGGGGATCTTCTTTGCTAGGGGGGAGAATGTTAAAAAGGTTGGTGGAGATTTTAAACTAGGATGGAGGGGGAGGGGAATGAAGCAGTTAAACTAAATTGAATAGATGAGGAAACAAGGGGTTATGGAGGTAGAATGGGGGCAAGTACGAGATTGACGAGCAGCGAGACACCCATAGTACATACAGATAATACTAGAAAACTTCTAAAGACTAAACCAAGTTGGCGCAGAAAGGAAGGAGAAGATAAGATAATAGTACAGGCTGAAAAATCTTAAATGCTTACTTGCTAATGCAAGAAGCCTGACAGATAGTTAAAATGGGGGAGCTTGAATTAATAGCTGCAAGGGAGCAGTGTGATATCATAGGCATTACTGAAACATGGTGGGATGAAATTTGTGACTGGGCAGTTAATTTAGGGGATTATTCCTTTTTTGGAGGGATCGAACAAATGGAAGAGGAGATGAGTATGTTTATATGTTTAAACTGGATCTAAAACCTATTTTACCATCAGGAAGATGTTGATGAAGAGAATGATGAAAATGTAGAAACCTTGTGGATAGAAATTAACAGTGGAGGTAAAAGTATATAGAAAATGTGTGTAGGGATATGCTATAAACCACCAAATATGTGTGAGATTAAGGAAGCTAAAATACTTTTGCAAATGGAGAAGTCATCAAAACTGGGTCATGTTTGCAAAATGAGTGATTTTAATTATCCAGACATAGATTGGGGCAATGAGATTAGTATTACAACAAAAGTAAACAGGTTTTTGGGGTGTTTAAAGATAATTACATGACACAAACTATTGAAGGACCAACCAGGAAAGGGGCAATACTGGATTTGGTCATATCAAACAATGTAGAAGTAATAACAAATATTCAAGTCCTGGAACATTTGGGTACAGTGATCATAACATGGTCTCATTTTAAATAAATTATCAAAAAACAGATTACTTGGGTTCAACAAAGACCTTAAACTTTAGAAGGCAGATTTTAATAAACTGACGACCAATCAACAAGGAATAAATTGGGATGATGTTTTTGTAGGGAAAATGTAAAAGATAAATGGGCAGTCTTTAAAACATTGTTAGAAAAGCACACTCATCAGTGTATACCCTTGGGTAATAAGTATAAAATAAATAAGTCAAAACCAATGTGGCTAAATAAACAGGTAGGGGAGGAAATGGACAAGCAGAGGAAGGTGTTTAGATTCTTTAAGTCAGAAGGGACTTTCAGAATTATAAGGAATGTCACAAAAATTGCAAAAGGGCAATTAAATTAGCAAAAATAGTTAATGAAAAAATGATTTCAATAGAAAGTAAGGACAACCCTAAAAAGTTCTTTAAGTACCTTTAATAACAAAAAAATAATTTAAAGAAAATATAGGACCCTTTCAATGTTACTGCTGCGGCTCATTTTATTCTAACACATCGCCGTTTTTTCCCTGGCTTTTTCCTGGAATGCGACGCACTTCACCGGGAGCGTGCCATTTCATTTTGCGTTTTGAGCCACGGGCCATGCGCGGGTCATGCGCGGTTGACGCGCGGTTGATGCGTTTATTGAGAATGGTTCGGATTTAATAGGTTGCAATTCTTCGCGTGTCCACCAGATGGCAGATATTTATGAATTGTAATGCGCATGCGCTTCAGTAATGTGTCGACTTGCAGGTGTTCCGTGTAAAAAAGATACCACAGTGTGCTATTGTAAATTGGCCTTGAGACAGAAGGAAGAGGTTTCAAAAATGTATCAATTTAGGCTTTTCATCTTAAAGAAAGACAAAGACCAGTTTCGGTTACAGTATTCTCAAGAGACCCGCCCGCCATGAGTGTTCAAGTGCAGCCTGTTTTCCAAAAACCCAACAGAACGTACGCGTATTTGATATGGGGCGCGATTAATGCAACAGATGATAAGATGGCAACAGTTGTTCAAATTTATCAGTATTTTATCGAAAACTATGACTTTTACAGATTTTCGCCAGCTCCTCATACATGGAAGCGTGCAATAAGGAAAAGGTTATGTAGCGATCCCTGTTTTTATCTTATTCAGCCACAATTTGTTGGAGGGTATTGGTGTGTATCACTGGCTTTTTCCTGTATCTATGATCGTGCAGACGGCAAAAGGCGAAAGGTCGTGTTAAAACCAACTAAGAAACGACAGTTGCTGGCAAGCAATGCGGCAGCACCAGCCCCAGCTTCCAATAACGGTCCCACCGTCAGTGACAACCCTTGCTGTCAGTCCACGCATGGATACCTGCAGCCTAAGCCGGATTTCGCGTGCAGTTTCGATCAAGCTTGCATGTACCTAAGTGATTTCCAGCCTCATCAGCTGACTAAAGGTGTAGTAGTCCCGCTGCCAACTGTCAACGTGTATGATCAAGAATACTGGTTTTAACTTGTTTATTAATGAACTTGAGGTTGGCACAGAGAGCAAAGCCTTCATCTTTGCTGATGATACTAAATTGTGTAAGGTACTAGAATCAGAGCAGGAAGTACGTTCTCTCCAGAAGGAGTTGGAAAGACTGGGTACTTGGGCATGTAAATGGCAGAAGAGATTTAAAACAGATAAATGTAAGGTTATACATTTGGGATGCAAGAATAAACAGGCAACTTACAAATTAAATGGGGATACAATAGGGGAATCCTTGATGGAGAAGGATTTAGGAGTTCTTGTAGACAGCAGGTTTAGCAATAAAGTGCCCAAAGTCATGCAGTAGCTGCAAAGGCAAACAAGATCTTATCTTGCATTAAACGGGCTATGGATGAAAGGGAAGTAAATGTAATTATGCCCCTTTATAAAGCACTAGTAAGACCACACCTTGAATATGGAGTACAATTTTGGGCACCACTCCTTAGAAAATACATTATGGAACTAGAGAGAGAGCGCAGAGAAGAGCCATCAAATTAATAAAATGGATGGACAATCTAATGTACGAGGAGAAGCTAGCTAAATTAGATTTATTTACATTACAAAAGAGGCGTCTAAGAGGGGATATGATAAATATATACAAATATATTCGGGGACAGTACAAGGAGATTTCAAAGTAACTATTTATCCCAAGGATGTTACAAAGGACTCGGTTCATCCCTTAAGGTTGGCGGAAAAGAGATTTCACCAGCAACAAAGGAAAGGGTTTTTTACAGTAAGGGCAGTTAAAATGTGGAATTCATTACCCATGGAGACTGTGATAGCAGTTCCAATAGATTTGTTCAAAAAAATGTTGGACATCTTTTTAGATAAGAAAGGTATACAGGGATAGACCAAATATGTAAACATGGAAAAGATGTTGAACCAGGGAGTAATCTGATTGCCAATTCTTGTAGTCGGGAAGGAATTTATTTCCCCCCTTATGAGATATCATTAGATGATATGTCACTGGGGTTTTTTGTGTTTGCCTTCCTCTGAATCGATAAGTAAGTATAGATATACTGTAGGATAAAGTATCTGTTATCTAAATTTAGTATAGGTTGAACTTGATGGACACGTCTTTTTTCAACCTCATCTACTGTACTATGTTACTACAGTATGTTACTATGTTCGATCCAGAACCTAGTGGATGAATGAAAGCCTCGCCAATGATCTTCCAGGTGCGGCGGTTGTAAGACTCTCTACTCCACATCATTGTGTATATATATATATATATTTTTTTTAAGGTTATGGTGGGTATTTAAGGCAACAAGAAACCTCCACCGTATTGCATATAGCAAATAAAAAGAAATCACTTGTGAGCACATTCACATGTCTTAGGCAGGTCTGCAACCCTGCCTTTCACCACTATCCCCAGCATACAGTGCTTCAACTGCAGCAAGGGAGTCTGAGAAATGACATGCAAATGAGCACACAATGTGTCACCTTTTGTCTGAAAAACCATTGTTACATGGAGCCCAAATAAGCTAATGCTCGCTCTTAACACAGCTTTAAAGCACAGCATGGGAATCAGATGCAAAGCCAGAGAAACCATTCACAGACATGTTTCAACCTTAATGGGTATCATCAGTGTGAAGTTGGTTGTACAGCTGGCTTTGCATTTTTAAGACTGTAGGGTTTACAATCACGTTTTAATTTATGGTGGGTGAAAAAGCCTATGAGCTTGTCTATGCCTTTAAATAATATATGGCTGACTTTTGAAGTATTACTGTGGGCTACATCATAATAATTATAGTAATCTCTGTCTGATGCTCCAAAGAAGGACTATGCATGTACTGTGACGTATGATGAACAAGTGCACAGTAAGTGTATAGCTGTATTCACAGAGGGTCTCTCAGCTGAGCGGAGTTTCCAACAAGCGGTGCGCTTTACTCTGAGCATGCGCGCTTACGTGTCCTGCATGGCGATTGGAGATTACTAGTGGCGCAAAATGGACGTCATGGTTTGGAGTCCCTTTAAAGACGGGGCTGTTCTAAGGCAACTTTACCACTCTGGGAAGAAGCCCACAAGGGTGAAACGCGTTAGTGCTGTTAACTTGACGCTGACTACTGCTATATCCTGAAAATGTTATACATTCCTAAGGACTTTGCTGATTTGTGTGTTTTCTGCTGCACTTCATTTGTGGTTACCCCTATCAGGACACTTTCTCCATCTCTCTCCACAAACATCTATGAGCTGAGTATATTCATCACGCTGATTATTGCTGTTCTTATGCACGTTATATCAGTCATCAGACTGCAGTCTCTTTAGTGCACTGTCACATTAGTGGCTCTATATTTCAGGACAGCTGTGTTATTATCTATCTGGTTCTCTTGGGTCTGTTCCATTTTTCCCCCTTATTCGGGCAATGTTTGCAGCCTCTAGTCTCCTAGGGGGTTAATGTCATCTAACACATGCATTTTTGTGGGTATGATTGGAGTCCAATATATTTTCTCTGATGTATGTTTGTCTGTGCCCTTTTGGGTGTTCCAATATCAATTATCTTTGGCTTCATAATCAGCCGTAGTTATGCAGCTATACAGTTATAGGTATCAAGACTACCTCTTAGTTTATGACCAACCGGTTATAATCACACTGGGTACTTTGTCCCCTTTGTGGTTTTATGTAAAGGGGTTTCTTGTTCCTTTTTCTTTGTCTAATTTTGCTAGCCCAATTTATGTGTCCTTGTTATTTAGATTTTTGCAGTCAGGTTTTTCAGTAATCTTTCATGAGTGTTATTTTAGAATGTGGTATATGTTTTTGCATTGAGTTGTGATGATTACATGGATTAAAAATATTTTTTTTGTATTATTCATGATATGTCTGAGTGCTTTATGTGAGGGTTCTTTTTTCTTTTTTTGTGGTTTTCATATATATATATATATATATATATATATATATATATATATATATATATATATATATATATATATATATATATATAAACGATACCATTCTGTGGCTAACGAAATGCTTTTATTTGTGCGAGCTTTCGAGATACACTGATCTCTTCTTCCGGCGATGTTACAATGAATGAAGCAAGCAAAGGGAATACTTAAAAATAGTGTGTTATAAAATACACACACTAAGAACAATAGTTAGATTATGCAGCAGTGTAACTGACTAGATAGTAAGCCAGAGAAATGATTAAAAACTGTGGGTCAACAAATGCTTAACAGTAGATCACTCTTGCATGGAAGCAGCAGCTGGCTAGAACCTAATTAAACACACTGCTTGTGATAACTGCATCATTAGCTAATTGATTGCTACATGTTTGCATTCAAAGATTACTTTAAGCAGCATATGTTATCGTAGGTATTTTTTCTTGTAAACCACTTAGAACAAAATAATCTTGAAACCTACTGTATATGATTGTTTTAGCATAAATACAAAAAGACAAGACAACATGTATATATACTTTTGGACGGTTCTTGACATTATAGTGTGTTATCTGGATGAACAATTTTACGCTGTACATATGTATATACAGTCACTGTCATGACCGTCATTGTACTTGCAATTCAATTCATACCACTCCGTCCCATGTCTCTTATCTACTGTCTCCCAGATGCCCTTCTACTACCCGAAATCCAGTACATGAAAGACTGAGCACCTGATATTGATACCTAAGGGGTAGATAAACAGAGGACCATTAAATCTGGGCTACTAATGTTAGTTTCCCTGAGTATTAACGGGTATCCACAATGCAAAATATACGTAAAAATAACCACGGGTAGTGATCTCATTAGCATAGGCTTAACGTCATGTGAAGTTAGCATTGACCTGCGGTAGCTTCAAATAACATGGCATTAAGCCCGTCTTACCCAAAGGTGGCGTTTCTTCCATGTAGAGTAGGTGCTTAATTTAAGTTAAAAAAAAAAAGAGATAGAAGACAGGAGAGGAAAAGAACCCAGAAAATAGTAATATGATCGTTAAATCATACTAATCAATTCATAATACATAAATCATACATCAACTGTGGTCTTACACATATCCAGACCCTGTAAAAGGCATATACAGTATCAGTTTTTGGATGTAAACAGCACTTAAGGCAGTGTTTCTGAGCTTTAAAGAGCCTCGTTAGCACTTAACGAGACGTTAACTGTAGTCATTAATGATGTTCTGTGGATCTACCCCTACTGTAGTGCCGACGAGTATTCTAAAACAAATCTGGGGCAATCACCAACAAGACCCAGGTACATGCTGGTTACATGCATTTTTTGACGCAGATATCATTTGTAACTGTGAGTCATAGACATGATTACTGTTTTTGCCTTTTTAACACCTGTTTGCACCAATAAAACTGATCGTAAACATTGTTGATGGTTACCGCACAGTTTGAGAAGCTTTGCACATACTACTACTACTATCTATCTATCTCTCAACCCATAGTCCGGTCCATAATGTTCCCTCCCGTGCCCACCCACCAAACAAGTTTTACTAACAATTGTACTGTACATCGCTCTGGATAAGGGTGCTATATAAATGTTATAAATAAATACATCTTTATGTACAGTATATTGTATATCCACAATTATTGTATTATAACTTCTAAAAAATATTTACGTTTTGTTTGTTTATTTAATACATGGCGAATGTCATTCTTCGGAGTTATCCACTGCTTTGTATATACATCGTACAGTTTTAGTTACAGTAGGTAAGCACTTATACAATGTTTATTCTCCTAGGACACATAGGGACATGCATAGATACAAAAGCTGTAAGACACCTTATGTCCCATTAACTTGAATATGCCCTAAAATGCCTTAGAATCGCTTATGACATATGTCCGTTGGCATGATATTTATTATTATGTTAATTAGGTACCCCTGGTGGGGTAGTTATTGAATCCTTTATTAAATAAAATGATGAAATGTATATGATTTATGTATTTATTGGCAGTAAACTTCTTAATAGTGTACATAATGGCATGGTTCTAATTTAGTACATATCCTTAACTTACTGTATTTGTTGTTGCATAAACATCTGATGAAGAATTATGATCACTTTGAACACTTGGGTGGACTGGGTGTAATTCAGTTGCTGATGTGATTAATGTTGGATGAGATCTCTAATTATCTTTTGTGTTGAAGATAATTTGATATGTTTATGCTCACAAAAAGTATTTGCTTTTATTTATTTTCAAGGCATTTGTAGCCAACTGAACAGTAAAAATAAAATGTAAACAAGGAAGAATCCCACATCTATTGATTGTGGCTCATCATTGTTCGTTTTAAAGTATTTATACATATTGATCTATACTTTGATTGTTAGAACTGTACATCTAATATTCACAAATTACAATGCATAAAATGTTGCAAGCTGAAGAGATGCATTATAAAAACAGTTAAGTATTTGAATCAAGCATGGTCAAGTGCTATGCACTTAAAGATTGTTATGCAGTAGCTACATAATTACAGAAGAGACAACAAATCCGGGGATCTATACATTTGGTCATGCTCGTGATTTTACCCTGACACATCTTATTAATATATCTTAAAAGAGCCTGAGATCAAATACGCAATTATTAAGGTAGATTCTAGGAAGATGCAGTATGCAAAATTATTATACAGTAGTTTGACATTTTAATCATTTAAGAAAAATGGCATACTGTGTTCTATGAAACATAATTCTATCTACATCTAAATAAAGGTCATGCTAACCTGACAGCTATTTTATTTATCTATTACGTTTGGGGCATAAATACATGTAGACCATTGCTCACTGCTATTCAACATACAATTAAGAATACAATTAATTATTTTATTAAACTTGTAGGGGGCTATTTAAGAAGGTAAAAAATTGGGCCAAAAATGTGAAAACCATGGCAATTTCCTAGCTTACCTTATGTTTCTGCTGATCAGCATCTAAAAAAAAGCTTGTTTTGATGAATTTTCTTCCTGGTTTGCCTGTGTGACTACCCAAGCAGTAGCTTACTGAACTATTAGGTGATTTACTAAAGGAAAAATGGGTATATTTTGGGGTGTATTTCCCAATTTGCCATGTTGTCCTAATTAAAAATGAAGAGTTGTAAATCCTTACTGTAGGTACTTTATACAGTTACACACTTTTAATTTGTCCTTTTTTGTTCATCAGTGATATAGTTTTAGGTTTCACCTTTTCAATATTCATAAGTGTAGCACCATTATACTGCATGTAAAGGGGTTAATTTGAGTGCACTGCTAAATATTTAATAGTATTAGGTCAAAGATATATATATATATATATATATATATATATATCCCTACGGCCTGTATTATGTGGGGGAGACCATAAAGATGCTTAAAGAAAGGTTGAGCCTTCACCGATCAACTATACGTAAAGCCCTGGCTGATACAGAAAATAAAGAAGAATTCAAACTTCAACCGGTCGCCCAACACTTCAATGAACATCAACACGGATTGTCCACTCTCCGCTGCATGCCAATGTGTAAGCCCATGCACCAGCAAGAGGGGAGATCGAAACAGAGTACTTCATCAATTAGAAGCAAAATTGACCCACAGGCTCAATACGCTCAGACAAAGAGGTCTCAATGAAGATTTTAAATTGAGTTGCTTTTTGTTATATCAGCGATTCATCAACATCGGATTATAATGACTGATGACAATAGGAGACTTCTAGCGTCCACAGCAAACTAGAGCGGATCAAAAAATGGCTATTGATCATGATTACGGAGGATCTTCCATCACATAATGACTGATTGTTTTCCTGGGAAAATTGACGAAATTCCAGATATAGGAAAACAAGTGAAGATATGTGGATAACTCATTCTGATCAACTCTAATGGAGTCAAGTTCATTATTTATGGAAGTATGATGGGAGAGGGCATGATTTATTATTGATGTTCTGTGTCATATACATTAATGGGTGTTTAACCTTTTTTGCAGCAATGGACAGCTGTTACCAGGCATTGCTGTGATGCATCAGGTTTGATTTTCTCTCACAGTCAATTCGTCATATGGTTCTCTTTCAGAGACAGTAACAATTAAGCAACAAGACACCAGACCTGGCTGCCAGCAAGTTAAATAATCCAGATTCTAATGACATTGTTATTATGTCTTGTCTCTGATATAGGTATGTCTGAGGACATTTCTCAAAGTCACTTACATACATAGAAAGACATATGCTGCCATCAGGTACCTCTTTAGCTATAGTGATTTTCGTGGTATTATTTCTGGACATTTCTGTTTGTGCTTATCTTGATACCCATTCTGGGGACTGTGCCTTATCTGTCTACCCCATCAAGCAATCTTTTAAGGTCACTTCGATTTATCACAAATGCTGCATTGATTTTTATATATCACCATCCTGGCTCAAAATCGTTTTTATTATAATAGAATGTGAAACTCAGTGACTTGGAACGGCGCTAAAACCAGCAGTGAAAAATAATAAAACAAATAGTAATACGGTGATACTGAAAAATTCTCAACCTTCCAGGGAATGTGCACTGATTCCCTTACAAGTAGTTAGGATCCAGGGCAGGAAGGGAGCGATAACATCAGGAACACCCAGGAAAAAACACATAAAATATCATAGTGTAATATGTAAAATAAATGTGAATCAAACTAGGATAACTTGGCTCTTATAGATAACCTACTTACAAGAAGTAAGGTAAAAAACAGCAAGTGGTTTTTACCTTACTTCTTGTAAGTAGGTTATCTATAAGAGCCAAGTTATCCTAGTTTGATTCACATTTATTTTACATATTACACTATGATATTTTATGTGTTTTTTCCTGGGTGTTCCTGATGTTATCGCTCCCTTCCTGCCCTGGATCCTAAATTTATTATAAAAGACTCATGATCTGTGTATTTTTTGTATACATCGTCAACATATACAGTATGTATATTGCTTGTTCCCCAAACACTATGACACATTGTATGAGGGCTGCCCAACTTTTGCCCTGTGACAATTATCACACTTGTTGTCCTGTTTTTTAGTCTTAGTTCAGCACTGGTGCCTGTACTCTCAGATGCAGCAATACTCTGCACATGTGCTTCTGGACATGCGCACTTATCCAAGATGGCTGCTACATAATCATAGTTGCTTAGCAATGACGGACTTTGCCGAGCATGCACAGGAGCAGCTTGTATTCTCTCTTAACATGCTACACATTGTGCATGTGTCAATCAGCCCCCGTTCCAAGATGGCACCGGATGGATTCAAAATCGCTGGGACAGCCCATTAGAATTCCTAATTAGGCAAGTTTGACGGGCTTTTGGGCATTTTAATTATTTTGATTGTGTTTTTTTTCTAATCAACACTGTTGCACCTGGGGTTGGGGTATATTAGTATGGTTATGTCATTCCCTCACTGAACTACCCTGAGGAAGGTCACGTATGTGGGGCTGAAACGTCGGATAGTTGTGTCTTGTTTTCTACAATATATATTCAATTATTGAACCTGAGTGCTGTCTGCTGATTCTCCTGCGAACGGTATCGTATATTTATTGATTATTTATGGGACATACATCTACCTTATATGACGACAATTGGAGAGTCGGCTGCTTATATTTTTCCTCTCCCACCCCTTTCACCCTCTTCTCAGCCCTCTTTCTCCTCTCACCCCTGTCCTTTTCTTCCTCTCTCACCTCCACCACCTTTCACCTACTTGGCTTTGGGGGAGCAGGCAGCAGAGGAGGAAGACAGTGGATTGCGGTAGCGGCGGAAGTGAATTGAGGACCACAGGAGAAGAGCACAGGAGAAGAGCAGAAAAGGAAGACAGCAGGCAGTGGGAGAAGAGGACTGAGGACCATGTGAGAGGAGCTGGGTGGCAGAATCACTCTACTCTTTCCAAAATCTGTCTCAGCTTCTCCCCTGCTGAAATCCCTCTCCTGGCTTCCTATCAAATACTGTATCACACACTCAATTCTCCTCACTTTTAAAGCTTTACACACTTCTGATCCTCTTTACAGCTCACTAAACCCCATCCCGACTTGTGTGTTCTGTTCAAGGATGTCTTCTCTCTACCCCTTTTGTATCTAAAGCCCTTTCCTGCCTTAACCTTTCTCACTGACTGCCCCACACCTCTGGGAGGCCCTTCCCCTCAATATCCGACTAGCACCCTCTCTATCCACCTTTAAGACCCACCTCAAAACACACATGCTTAAGGAAGTGTATGAGTAGCTCCATGGCTGATAATTAACACCCCATACATAAACCTTGGCCCCTTGCAGACGAACTGACCAAAATGCCTTCCTACTGTCTCTGTACGTTCTTCCTTCCAACTAATTAGATTGGATCAGGGACTCCTTTAACTAAATGTTACTTTTATGTCTGAAGCACTTCTCTCCTTTATGTGTTATTCATATTATTTGTTGTTTATAAGATTGTCACGTGTATTACTGCTGTGAAGCACTATGTACATTAATGGCACTATATAAAAAAAGACATACATACATGAGAATAGCCGGGGAGGAGTTGGGCTGTAGCAGCAGCAGGCAACAGAAGTCAGTAAAGACTTCTGGGTCCGACCGCTGGGCTGTGTTCTTCCCCGGACGTCCTACTGTGCTGTCCTGCTCCACTCACATGGTCCTGAATGTTATAAAAAAAACTTGGAGATGTGTGCAGCGCACATGGACGCAGCCTGATGAAGCGAGGAGAGAGCTGCAGATGCCGGTTAAGTCCTCGTGCGGCAGCCATTTCGCAAAAAAAAAAAAAATTTGGAGAGGTTTTTAAATCAGGAGCCATGCTCAGACCGCGTTATGAGCGGATCCGTATATCAAGACTTAGGGGCCTATTCTAGTAGCTTCGGTAACCAACTCATCGAGGATTTTGATCAGCTATTGCTAAATTTTGCTAGTTAGCTATTCAGAAAGCCTCGATGAGTTGGTCAAATTGTGCGGGGCATTTTTTTGTGATTTCTGGCTCCTGGCCAAACACATCGCGCGGGAGCTGCAAAAAAGCCCCAACAAACTTTTTTTTATAAAATCACGCTATTCTAGTAGCTCCGAGGAGGTAATCGGAGCTCTGGAATTGTGAGTTTATCAAAGATTCTTCCCAAGGCTGGAGAGAAGGGATCTGAGAGCCTGCACGCGGTTTTAAATTACCCCCAGTGGCGGCCGCTTTAGACTCAGGGCGACCGCCAGTGTATATAAAAATGTTAATAAAAACAATACGTTCGCCTGCGAGAGCTGTGCAGGGAGAGGTGGGTTTCTCTGTGTAGCTCTTTATGCAGCTCTGCAGCCAGATCGTACTGGAGAGAACTTATAACAAATCTGAGAGGACTTGGCTGTTTCGCTGAGCAGTTTTGGCATTTCCTACCTCATGGTTTGAGAGGGTTTCTGTTCGTTGGGAACATGCTGAAAGAATTGAAGTTTGTAATTTCATCCAAAACTGTGATTTTATATTGCAACCAGTCTGACATCATTTTCTATGTATTTACAGTATCTGATTGAATATATATTTATATGTCTGTATCTTACATGGCTTTGTCTGAACAGATGCTAGGATAGGAGGTGAAACTCAGACAAAGATTTAGTTTAACACCTCAATGAGACCTCTCCCTTTGTTAACTGTAGACAAGAAACAAAAGATGTTACATAGCTTTGATTAACAATTCAATTAGACCTCTCCCCTCCGTTACTGTATGCGGGAACCTGTTTCAAAGAAACTGATTAAGATCTTAATCAGTGGTTCAGAGAGCAAGACCCCCAAACTGGTATTTAAAGCCCAGAGAAGTGTGACACAAGTTAGGTTAGCTTTTTCCAAGAGGGTCCAGCAAGCAGCTCCAGAGGGAGGACCTGAATCATGAAGTGAAGAAATTCCTGAACACAAGATATGAGCAGGAGGATGAGGTTGATTTTATATATGTAATCTGTAACATCATTTTACAACTGGAGTAAATTGTAACATTGTAACGTAATTTGTTATTTTATTGCTATATATTGTAACAACAGTTTGATTTGTTCATTAATACAATTTTTTTTATTTTCACTTGTATTTGCGTTTCTATGTCCCACCTCCCCAAAAAGAAAGTGAAATACTGTACAGAGTTGTATTTATTACAATGCCAAACCTTGCAATGTAACAGCAAAATTATCGAACATATTAACATTCACAACCCCACCTATTTAATAATATGCCTTGTGCTCTCACTACCTTCATTCATCTATATATGTCAAAAAATACAATTATGTCTGGATTTACTAGTCTGTTTGTAAATTTGATTCAAGTGCATTATTCTATTTACTATAAAGCATGCCTTGGCTAAATGTGTGAACGCTAACACTCCCCCTAAGTAAGTAGCCGCCTTATTATTTTATATTTCATGGCAGATCTGGGACTTTTATTAAAGGGAAACCACAGCACTCTAAAAGAAAATGAGCGTTAACTGCTTACTAATAAATACATCTTATTTTTTTCACCAGAGGAAGGCTAACCCCAAAATGTTGTGCGTCTGTTTTCTGTACATATCTCTATTCATATTAAAATTCTATTTATTTATTAATAAAGTTTCTGTTAGATTTCTTTTTGGTTGCTGCAGGTTCCTTTTTTCTTCAGTAGATTTAGATGGGGCCACGGAACACCTGTGCTAACACCCGACTACAGACTTGAATAAATTGCCCCATTTTTGGCGTATTAAGATCCATCCTTACTTTAATGAATTACATACTGAATTAGGAAAGTGCTAGATTTATGTTTAAATAATTAACGTTGCAATAAAGTTTGTTCTATTTTGCATTCATGAGAAATGCTCTCCCCATTAATGAAATTACTTCCTTCTGTTTTTTTTTAAGTTATCTGCTGTTATTAGACAGAAGCTAAAATATACAGTAGAAGCTGTTACATACGGGGCCATCTTTCAAAGTGTTACTGCAAATAATGCAGAAAATAATTAAAAGTTACAAAAATAATGGCACTGGCAACGATCTGACAGTGTTTAAATAGGCTCTATTATGTTATTTATCTTTCTTCAATAAATGTATTTGAGTAACACAGTGCACAGTGTAATTTCTCTATCTTTTTGTTGGTACTGGAATCTTCCATGGACTGCTCAATACTGTAGCTTCCACTGTTATCTGGGAACAACAGAGCTGTATTGCTTCGAAATAGTCTGTAGAATATATTAGGCAGCGCTGTAGAAAGTGCAGGGTGCATGAGAGAAGGGGGGTACCCTTATGAAGAGAAAACGACCACCGATTATTGCAGAGCACAACATCTTACTTTAAAATCCCTAATTTGCAAAATGTTGACTAAAATGAGCAAGCCTTTAAAAACATCTCAATTCATTGTCAAACTAATGGTTTAATACCAGTTCTCTAGCTCAGGGGCGCGCAAACTTAGTTTGCTGCGCACCCCTCTGCCTTGCTCCCTCCAGTCCTGCGCCCCCCCCCCCCCCACTACCTGTCACGTACCCCGCGGCGTCATTTGGTGCCGCATTACAAAGGCAACAGTGATGTAACATAACCCCCGCAGCGTCATTTGACGCCGGGTTGCCATGGTCACGTGTCCCGAAGCCGTCTGAACCTCGGTAAGTAGAGATTGCAGAGGCCTCGCGCAGTTCCCTGGCATTTAATTTAAATGCCTCGGCAAAGAGTGCGGGACCTTGCAACCACCCGTGCCCACCCCTGTGATTCGCTTTGCAGTTGCGAGCAAACTCTCCAAAAGTTTGCAAAACCAGCAACATTTTTCAAAATGTTCTATTTCTATTTAAAGTGGCTAAGTAGAAACCCAGTGACTTTTTTAAAATGTTCTTGTTTCAGCGAATTTCAAACCCGAAATAAATCGAGCATGTAATGCCCGTTTACTTTTTAGCATTCAATTAACTTGTTGCAAACTTTTTAATTGAAATGGATTTACTGTAGTTTCACAGCAAATAAAAATATCACTTGTGACCACATTCACGTCTCAAAAAGGTCTGCAACCCTGCCTTTCACCACTATCCCTTAACATACGGTGCTTCCATTGCAGCTAGGGATTCTGGGAAATGACATGTACATGAGCGCACGTGGTTTCACCAAACTAAAAAATTTGCCTAGACAAGCAAATAGTGTATGCATCTCTACTTATAACTAGCCTCAAACAAAAGTCAAATGTACTGTAATGCATAGTAAATAGCATGCATTACTGTGCTTTTTACATGTACAGCTCAACCCCGTTATAACGCGATCCGTTACAACGGAAATCCGCTTATAGCGCGATGCAAGCGTGGCTCCCAATTTTCTTATTTATGAATACTTTACAACTTGATTATTGGTATCTTAAATACTTTATTGAACAATGCATACAATTGTACATTATTTCTAACGCGATCCGTTTATAACGCGATGTGATTCTTTGGACCCCAAGCACAGCATTATAAGGGGGTTGAGCTGTATTCTTTCTGACCAATATAAAGCTGACAAACATGCTATTGCATTTCCAATATACAGTATGTTGTTAAGTGGAGCTACACCTTTAAGCACAGCCTGCAATGATCCATGCCTTTTTTTTGTTTTGCATTCTGTTAATGCAGAATACATACTGTATTTAGATTCAGACACTGTGCTTTTCCTTCGTTCATTAATAATATATGGTTAAGTTAAGCTCAACAACATTTAAAGTCCAGAACTTGTCATGAAACCCTATGGGAAGAGCTCTGGGAGTTTTAAGTCTTTCAACAGTACAGAGAGTCAGCTCTGATACCAGCTAAATGGATCCCCAAACAGTACTTTACCACAAAGCTATTATTCAAGCAGGTGGAATGTTATTATTCTTGCAGATTGATACCTTAGCTTATTATACCCTTGACAGCACACAAAATACAGTAATTTTTATCTAGTAATGCCTGTAAAAACTTCCATTAATATTATAAAATAAAGTGTTATTAAGGCAGATAGAATGCATCTGTGGACATGTACTGTATAATTGATTTTTCTTAATTGATGCAGTGTATTATCATGTTCAACTAGACCAGAATCATTGTTATTGCTTGAAAAAAAAAATAGGAAATACAGTATATTTCATGCTGTGCCATCACAGAAACAACATCGATACCGCATTTTCTTGATAAATCAATCCTACTGCATTTTATACAATAATATGACAGTTCATCAGTAGTTTTGACCACTTTAAGCTGTAGGCTATTATAACTTTTCTTGCCACCTTTGTGAAGTTGACCCATTAGTATTGACAGTATTCTGTCACTGTGTAGATACACAATCCATGCAATGGATACTCGCAGCTATATTTTGTATATTTTAGAGGCAATTATTTTGTTATGTAGCAGAGTCCGCCCCTCCTTACCTCCGGTGAGGGGGGAGCTGCTGGGTTGCTGCCGGAGCCCCGTGCAGTATTGGAAGTGCAGGGGCAGCCATATTGGGCTTAGTGCATACGCAGAACGAAGAGGTGCGCATGCGCAAAGATAGGAGTGCGGTGGCCATTTGGATAGCTCCACACATGCGGCCGCGGGACTACAAGTCCCAGGATCCTATAGGGGGAGGGAAATCACATGGGGCAATCCCAGCCAATAGGACTAATGTTTTTTTGACATAAATATATATTCATGATGTGGTGGTGGGTGAAGGAGTTTGAGCTAGCTGGGAATGTGTGTTAATAGGACTAATGTGAGCAGGAGAGACAGGATATCCTCTGCGGGCTGAGAACCCGCGAATCAGTCTGATGGAGGGCGACAAGAGAGCAGGTAGTGTCCAGGTAGCAGTGCCCCTAGACTAGGCCTAGGATTGCGCTCCTTATGCCCCAGCTAGTCACTGTTGCACCGGTGACCGGACGGCCACGCGGTGTCCTGCAGCCTGGGACCAGGTCACAGGATTCGGGACATTCAAGTGAGACACTGCAGCTGGAGCTCACCCACAAGGTGGATCAGGATCCTGAGGAGGGAGGGGATTGGTGTTGGAGGCCCACAGCGTGGGACCTGACTGATCCTTATCTGACAGCTGCACTTGGGTACAGGAGTGCCCAGGAAGGTATAAGTGCACCAACATTTCACAGGGGTAGCGCTACCTCACATTGGGTGGGATTGACTGGGAAGGACACCAGGGGTATTGGTGCCACCGCACCATCAGTACTTTTGGGGAACCACCACGTGTTGGGGTATATAGTGTACCTTAAAAGTTACAGTTATTATTGTTATTGTATGTGTGTTCAGTAAACATTAGTTATATACCTTGCGTGTGTGTATCATACATTAGTGTGATTGGTTCCTGTGAGGGGTTATCCCACCAATGCTGGCATCCCTCACAGGTGGAGGTGCAGCACTGATAAGGAGAAACAGTTCACCCCAGGCTCCCAGTGGCTTAGGCCTCCTGTGAGCAAACAGGTATAGCGCACGTGCAGTTGCCCTTAGGCATAGGGAAAGGGGGCTACAGTAAAATATTGTAAAATCACACTGCTAATGTGAAAGCAGGGAAACAGTCCAGACATATTATCGTGGTTGGAGAATGCTTAATAAATTCCTCTTCTATGTACTTTTATTATTTAAAAAGGGTCATGCTGCTTTATATTGAATACTCCTCTAAATCATAAATATTGTATGCTGTTCTGTATGGCAGCTGTATCTGTGAAGAATGGATACATTAGAGCATTATCCCATAAACATTTTGCACATGATCTGTGATCATTTAGCAATGTGAAATTCAATTTATGTCACAATGCCCACTGACTTATATAATTGATTGACATGTGAAAGGCCACTATTTATGTTCAGTAATGTTTTTGTTTTTCTAAACGTGTTTGCTGCTTTTTTTTATTTGACAAGACGAACGAAAACAACTAAATGGTTATTCCTGAGCTTAGTTAAAAAAAAGGTCTACAAAAACTACAAGGTAAATGGTGTTTAGCCACTGGGAAATACTGTATTATCTGGAAAACTTAAAGTGATTGCCAATTTTAGTTTTACTTACTTTAAGAGATCTCTTCCTGCCCTGCCCAGCAGTGTTTTATTTTTTTATCTGATGTTCTACAGTATTTAGGCGCTATAAATGTTTTAAACAGTAAGTGTTAAAATTGAGCTCTCCCCAGAGCCCAGTACAGTGTAAAGGTTATCATGGTAATTTCAGACACTAGAGATTCAGAAAACCATGATTTATAACATGAATTTATTTTATTTTACAAAGCTGGTCGCGCTCAGGGGGAAGATACTAACATTATATGAGTTCAACTCACATAGAAGACAAAGGGAAGGGTTATAGTACATAGAAGTTCCTTAAGGTTTTTCTGGGAAATGTTAAGGGTTAGTAGTAAAAGTGATAATGTTCACAACATATAAGACAAAGAGTGGCTCAGTGAATAAGGATGCTGACTCCGTAAACAAAGATACTGAGTTTGAAGCAGGGGAGCCTGGTTCAATTCCTGGCGTCAGCTCCTTGTGACTTTGGGCAAGTCACTTTATCTCACTGTCCCTCAGGCACCAAAGACATAGATTGTAAGCTCGTCGGGTCCTCAGGGACTGTGCCCGTAACATTCCTACATGCTGAGTACTGAACACTGCAGTGTAATTGTGAAGCGCTTTGAGTACCATTTTAGTGCTATGAAATAATGTTAATATTATATGTTGACTTAAAATGAATAATTCAGTGTTCAGCTATTCAACAAATGAGACATACAAAATACACATTAATTCTAACAGTGGTATAACCACTGTGCTGCTAAACCCCGCAATGCGGGGGCCCTGCTCTCTGCATCTGCTTGCTGTGGGGTGGCAGGGTCTTCACTGAACTGTTTCCCCTCTGCATGTCTGAGCAGCCTTTTCCCTTACCCTCAGGTAAAAAAAAGTGTGTGTATTGTGGGAGTGAGAGAGCAAGGTTGTGTGAGAGGTGGGCAGTGGTGCTCCCTCTGCGGACCCCAGTGGGGTGGTTCAATCCCTCAGAGAAGAAAGAGGAGGGAATTTTCCATTGCTAAGCTGATAGAACTCATCTCACTGACTTACTAAAGCATTTACCACGGAGTATACCAATGAAGCTGTTAATACAGCAGTTGCCCAGGCATAGATTGTCTCTAGTGGAGACTGAGCATTTTACATCTCTGTGAAACACATCCATTTTTTTACATTTGGTATCTTTTTTATAGAACTTCTAGCCATTGCGTCCCAATCATCAGATAATGCGCACATTTTGCTGATCTACTTTAAGTCGCTTTCTGAAATGTAAAATTAGTAACTGGGAAATATAGGTTTTGTGATTTCCACAGTACATTTAGTTCTAAGTGATGTGAATGAACACAAATGATACTTATCTGCGAGTTAGATGCGTTAACTGTGTTTTTAAACAGCAGAACAATATTTGACTTTAATCAACAAAGTCTGGAGTCACTATTAAAATACTGACGGACATTGATTTAATACAAAAAAAAAATGGAACTGAGCCCCAGTTTTCTCTGGAGACTATTACAAAGTAATTAGCATGCACATGTAAATGAGAGATATTACCTTAATAACCAAATCAAATTTCTGGTGTAAGTCTCTGCTTATTGGCTTTAGAAGAGTTAGTACAGCAGTAGTACGGTTCATCTGAAAATATTGTGGATAATCCTCAGGGGTGCCTGGAAAGAAAGACAATGTGTTTTGAACATCTAAATGACAGGGAGCAAAAAAAAATAATCATTGTTTATAGCATAGTACCTTCTATGTTACATTGCTTTCAGTCCGTTTTGAAAGAGCTAATAAATGCATTCATTTTTGCGCATTGGTAATAAAAAATGCAAGGTATTGTAGTTCAGAAGAAGCAGAAGTTGATATGATCAGGGATTGACTTTATAATATAACTTATCAAACCATTTATAGTTGTAGTCATGGCTGGTTCCTGGCTACCATTCTGCTCTCACGGGCATGCAAGTCCTGGTAAGAGCAGGCAGTGTCAGTACCAATCATGTGTTTTCCTCACACAGGAAGTCAAGGGAGGACAAGGGAGGAAGAGTGACAAGGGAGGAAGAGTAACTAGATCTATGTTCTACCCAATCCTGGGTTCTGACCTGGTACCTTCCCCCTACTTAAGGGAAGTGAAACCCAAAATTGTTAGTGTGTCTCTACTGTGAGAGAGACAAGGTATCACACCAGCCTACTGAGCATTGGCAGGGCCTGGCCCTCTTCTTTAAGGGGAGAGTGAGTGATCACCTATTTCCCTGGTCCTGCTAGAGAGCTGGGAGAGAGCTGGGGAAGAGCAAGGACTGTTGCAGGATCCTTCAACCCATAGTGAAGGTCCAGGAACCATCATGAGTTTGGGAGACCAGAACAGAGACTGTGTTAGGCAGAGAACTGCCGTGTTGCTGTGAAGTGTACAGGAATAAAGCTGGTTCCAGTTGAATATACCTCCTGCCTGGTGTGTGATCTTACTGGGGGGAGATGTAACTGTTTATACCGTAGGAGATCGCCTCCATACATCTGGAGTTTACGGAAGATGGTGCGCTGCGTACCATGGAGTAAATGTCGGGTTTATACCCAGAAGCCTGTCCTGCAGTCCCCACAAGCATTGGCGGACAACTCAGCATTCTGTGAGCCCACAGGTAGCATACACAATATACCTGGTAACAGGGGGATCTCCCATCGGGTGGGGGAAACACTGTTACATAGCATAATAGATAGACTTTTTATACAATTCATACGCTATATACAGTAAGAGAATGACAAAGACAACTCCTAGGAAACAGTCATTAAATATGGGAAGCCTTGCCACTAAACTAACAAAGGAAAAGCAAAATAGAAAGCATTGTGTTTTTGCTTTCAAATTAATACAGTAAGTGGTAAAATAAGCATTTAGGTACATATATTTTAGGAGAAGAAATAATAATAAACTTGTGGCATACATGTGTTTGAAAGTATTATCAAACAAAATATGTCTAGAAGGTGCAAGATGACAAGAAGTAACATGTTTACAATATCACTGGTTTCCTAAAACAAATGTGATGATGCCTAAAAATAGGATTTGGTTACATAATTTCTTTGGAAACAATTGTTATGATTTTAAAAAGGGACTCAATGGGGGCCAATAAAGTTAATGTTATGCTATATGTTTGCTTATGGAAGCGAAGATTCAACACACACTTACAGAGGAAAAAGGAGTATCTAGTGGGAATAAAACCCTGCCCGAGTGACAGATTTAACATGTTAACAAACGGGGGGAAATAAAAAAAAAAAATAGAAGAAAATAATGTGCATCTAATTTCTGTACGATAACAAAGGCATTACACACGCAGAATTCAACTCGGCAATTGGGTCAATGTGGCCTTAGAATGGACTACCCTTTAAGGCAGAAACCTGCTTATCTCCAGTGATATTTTATTTTAATGGGTTTGTTTGTTTTTTGAGATAGTCCACATTTTCTTTTTTTGTCAATGGCTGGAATCATAGAAATGACATTAAAAACCAGCAACAACTGGGATAAATAACTCAAAATGGTAACAAAACAAAAATACTTGTATGAGTTCTTAGCATTCATTGCTGCTTTATAAATTACAAACCAACTTTAAAAGGTTAAACTATTGCAAGACAATTTTTTTTTAAAATAATTTTGATGATACTGTAGTCTGTTTTAAAAATGGTTTGACATTTGCATAATACAATTGTACAAAATTGCTACAGAGTTAAATTCATATGGGCTCTCTTGTTATTTATTGTAAAAGATCATATTCTCATATGATTAATTATTTCATGTGTATTAAAATAATTTCAGCTCTCACTATGAGACAAAACATTACATAAGCATATTACAATTACAGTAGGTTGCAGGTAGGTTTTTGTATTATTCATACAGTATGCATACATACGAAATGAAGATCACATTTTTTCTGGAAATTTAATGATACAGGTATTTATTTTCATAAACCAAGAGAGCTGGGTTTACCATTACTGGTGATTATGTCAGTGAAATAAATACCTCTTAGTCTGCAACACACTTAGCTACAGTAGTACTGTAAGTGAATATAATTGATCATGTATAGTAGTGGAAGACAGAGATACTGTACGTGGTTATTTATTAAACTACAATAGTGACTGTCAGACAGAGTATACAAAATGTATGAGGGTGCTAGACAAGATAAAGGGGAGATGCTTCAAAATAACTATAGAAGCCACACAAATGCATGTGCAGAAGCTTATCTTTATCACATTTTTTTTATCTAGCATGTATGTTTATCTATCAACTATGCTTCTCTCATCAGCACTTACAGATATAGCTGTGATTCCCTACCTAAACATCTACAATTTTCAGCCGTAAGCATCTTTATTGCTCATTTAAAATGCTGAAATTTGACTCTTTGTGCCTGCAAATCCCATTCATTGATTCATCTACCCTACCTTTGCTCTGACTTTCAACAAAATCTACTTTTTTATGCAAATACACTTTACCTGTCTCTCTCCATCTGCTTTGGCTCTTTGCCATCAACCTTCAAGCCAAACTTTTTGGTATTAAAATTCTTTGAACTTACATTTGTAATATTTCATTAACAATGTGCAATGACATTTTATAATGGTGAAACAATAATGTGCAGAAAACTAACATTGTTTTAGTAACCTTTAATAACCCCAGCAAAGAACCATACAATATACTTTATTAAATAAATGAATATTTAAAAAAACATTTTTTTAGGTATTGCTTGTTAATATGGAAGCATGCAAGGGAGAGCTACGGATCTGCAAGTGAATTACATACAAAATTGAATCAGGCATTTTATTTTCCGGATAAAAAAAAACTCATCATATTTTATGAAATCTTGTGCTTGTATTAAAGCAGCAATTCACACTGTTTGTGGTTTTATTTATTTTGTATATCCCTTTACCTACAGCACAGAGTCAGGATAAAGGTTTTAGATATTACCGCACTCCATTTAAATAATTACAGTGGGTGTAGTTTTTCTTCGTAAGGCGTAGGCAGTTGAAGAGTGGCCAGGATCCCACTTCTGACACCTAGTTATACTTGGAGCTGGATATCTTCGGTTGCCACACTATTTTGATAAAATCTTGTACAAGACATTTTAACATAATAAACTGTTTTATTTGTATGTGGCAAACACAAACAAAACAGTTTATTATGTTAAAATGTCTTGTACAAGATTTTATTAAAATAGTGTGGATACCGAAGACATACAGCTCTAACTTTATCTACACAGGGAGATATGCAGTCATCTGAGCTCTGGAGACCCTGGGTACGTCCCAGACAACAATGATACAAGAATACTTGTTCAGCTGCTGGCATCAGCCTCTCTCTGACAGTCAAAAGAAGGCCACATTGGAAGATAACATTGCAGCTTCCTACTGGATGGCCCTAGTAGTCAAAATTATATATATATATATATATATATATATATATATATATATATATATATATATATATATATACAGTGTTCGACAAACCTATACATTTGCTCGCCCCGGGTGAGTGGATTTAATCCCCGGGCGAGTAAATATTGGCCCAAGCAGCACACGTTTGGTACTAGGTGGCGAGTGGATTTTTTTGTGTGGCGAGTAGATTTTTTGGTGATTTGTCAACCAATATATATATATATATATATATATATATATATATATATATATATATATATATATATATATATATATGCACTTAGTTAAGTTATGGTGAGTAAAAAAGTGACAAAAACCCTCCACAGCATTGCTGTGGAGGGTTTTTGTCACTTTTTTTTACTCACCATAACTTAACTAAGTATGGTAAACCCCATCCTCATTGCTTTATTGCATAGCCAGTTAACCAACCCCACACTGATGAGACCCATTAAGGTCGAAACAGCTGTCTGTGGGTGGGTTTTCTGGCTATGCATCTTAACCCTGGCTGTGCTCAAAGCTGTGACCATGCAGCAAGCTTAAGCCTATAGGGAACCATGTATAAAATGGTTTTTGAAGCAAAAAGTGGCACTGTGTGCTCATTTGCATGTCATTTCCCAGAATCCCTTGCTGCAGTGGAAGTGCTGTGTGCTGGGTGATAATGGTGAAAGGCGGGGTTGCAGACCTGCCTAAGACATGCAAATGAGCATACAGTATATTTACATTTGCTATATATATATAAATATATATATACAATGAATAAAGCAAGAAAGGTTTTTACAGTATGTATAGACATTGTCTCTAGCACTCATGGGAAGAGAGTTCTCTTGTGTCACTGACTCTCTTCCCATGAGAGCTAATGGCCATGTCTATACATACTGTGCTATATTTATGCACACACAGCTGTTTCTTACACATACACATTCTCAATGTAATTCCATCCCTATATACTAATAGAGACCACATACAGTAGTATCTACACACACTTTTAGGAATGCAACACCCTCTTTCATTTCTACACCTACCCAGACCTTTGGTATACACACCTTTTGTAAAGCACTGTATACACTGTGGGCACTTTATAACTTTATATTTACACACACATACACACACTTGCATCACACTAACATTCAGGGACCATTTAACACCTCTAGTCATAAATCGCTTACTGCACAAAGGGAGAGGGATAGGTTTCAGTGACAGATAACATTCCAAGATGCATTGTTTGTAAGTTAAACCTTTCTTGCTTTATTCATTGTAACACCGCCGGAAGAAGAGATCAGTGTATCTTGAAAGCTCGCACAAATAAAAGCATTTCGTTAGCCACAGAATGTTATTGTCTATTAATTTTTGATTATTAAGTTTAGCTAACACGGTACAGATACCTATATATCTATATACACACACACATATATATATATATCTACTATATATTTCTGAAAGTGTCCTATGTGTCCGGGTCTGTATGTGTCTCCCTGTGCCCCTCCCCGTGTCCCTAGCGGCAATCTCATTGGACCTTGGGCCAGGCCAATGATATTGCTCCCTTGGGCCGCCCGCCCCCGCACACCTCTCATTGGCCTGAGGCGGAGTGAAGGGCACACACATACACACACACACACACACACACACACACACACACACACAGACACACACACACACACACACATCACTATACACACACACACACACACACATCACTATACACACACACACACACACACACACACACACACATCACTATACACACACACACACACACATCACTATACACACACACACACACACACACACATCACTATGCACACACACACACACACACACACACACACACATCACTATACACACACACACACACACATCACTATACACACACACACACACATCCCCCCCACACACACGGTGTTACATACATTCGCGGGGCTCACAGTGTTAGCAGCACATCTCCCGCTCTCTTCCCCACCGGTCCCGGAGGCTCCGCCTCTTCCTCCGCCTCTCCCTGTTTCCCGCGCTTTCACCCCCCCCCCTCCACGTGGGAGCTGCCGGACGGGTGAGGGAGCTGCCGGACGGGTGAGGGAGCTGCCGGACGGGTGAGGGAGCTGCCGGACGGGTGAGGGAGCTGCCGGACGGGTGAGTGAGCGGCCTTCACCTCCCCTCACCCCCCTTCCCCTTCCCTCACTCACTTCCCCTCCACCCCCCCCCGGCGCCGCTACAGTCAGCGGGGGAGCGGAGTGAGCGAGCGAGCGCCAGGGACACAGCGGGGGAGCGGCCACAACACGCTGCCTCCCGCCTCAGATCCACGTGGGAGCTGCCGGACGGGTGAGTGAGCGGCCTTCACCACCCCTCACTCCACTTCCCCACCCTTCCACCTCCCCTCCACCTCCCCTCCCTCCACTTCACCCCCCCTCCTCTCCCCCCCCCTTAACCTCCCCTCCACCCCCCCCCCTTAACCTCCCCTCCACCTCCCCCTTAACCTCCCCTCCTCCCCTCCACCCCCCCCCCTTCACCTCCCCTCCACCCCCCCCCCCCTTTCACCTCCCCTCCACCCCCCCCCCTTTCACCTCCCCTCCACCCCCCCTTCACCTCCCCTCCACCCCTCCCCTTCACCTACCATCCACCCCTCCCCTTCACCTCCCCTCCACCCCCCCTTCACCTCCCCTCCACCCCCTCCCTTCACCTCTCCTCCACCCCCCCCTTCACCTCCCCTCCACCCCCCCTTCACCTCCCCTCCACCCCCCCCTTCACCTCCCCTTCACCCCCCCTTCACCCCCCCCTTTCACCTCAACACCACCCCCCCTTCACCTCCCCTCCATCCCCGCTTCACCTCCCCTCCACCCCCGGGTCACCTCCCCTCCACCTCCGCTTTACCTCCCCTTCACCTCCCCTCCACCCCCACCTTCACCCCCCCCTCCACCCCCACATTCACCGCCCCCTTCCCACTTTCCCACCTTCCCACCACCTCCCCCCCTTCCCACCTTCTCCCCCCCTTTACCACCCCCCCTTCACCTCTCCTCCACCCCCCTTCATCTACCCTCACCCCCCCTTCACCTCCCCCCTCCCCCCAGTGCCCCACCTCCACCCTTCCCACCTACCCCCTCCACCCTCCCTTCACCTCCCCTCCGCCCCGCCTTGTCCTCCCCTCTGCCCCCCCTTCACTTCCCCTCCGCCCCCCCTTCACCTCCCCTCCGCCCCCCCTTCACCTCCCCTCCGCGCCCCCTTCACCTCCCCTCTGCCCCCCCTTCACCTCCCCTCTGCCCCACCTTCACCTCCCCTCCGCCCCCCCTTCACCTCCCCTCTGCCCCCCCTTCACCTCCCCTCACCATCCCCCCCCTCACCACCCATCCTCCTCACCTCCCCTCCCCTCACCCCCCCCCACCACCCCTCCGACCTCACCTCCCCTCCTTCAATGCCTTTCGTCCGCCCTCCTGCCTCTGCCTTTCGCCCACCCGCACTTCTGCCTTTCACCCGCCCACCGCTCACACCCCTGCGCCACACAGCCGCCGCACGCACTCAACAGACACCCGCCACTCGACACACACACGCCGCCTCTCACCCACCCCACACACTCGACACACACCTGCCGCATCCTGCCCCTACGCAACAATATCACTGACCAGCTGTCACCCGCACTCGCCACACACCCGCCGCCTCACACCCTAGCAGGACCCCGACCCACAGCCAGCACTCACTACCCACGCGCCACCCGTACTGAATACCCACCCGCCGCCTCACACACGCTCACACCCTAGTAGGACACACGCCTCACATTTTCACATCACTTATGTCACCAAAATATACATTGTACTGTGGTGTGTTTACAATAAACCATTTTTATACAACATCGTATTACATTTTCTTCCATCTTTCTTTTCAACATTATTATCCAACCTTTCCAACAAATAGTCACCTATTGTTCCACCATTTATAAATAATACTACCTATTACGCATTTACATCCCGGGCAACGCCGGGTCTCTCAGCTAGTATATACATATTTACACACATATATACATATATATGTGCAGGGATTACTTGGAAATCTTATTACAGTAACAGAAAAAAAACGCAAACTCATATGGGGAAGTATGTTCAAAGTTATTAATATATATTAAAAGGTAAGATATCTGCGTACATCAGTGTAGATAAAATTAGGCATATTGTGCACATAGGTCACATGTTACCCGGCACCACCAAGACCACAGAAACCACAGGAACCGCAACGTCCGCCGGATCGCTAGGATTTGGTAACGCTGG
Source organism: Ascaphus truei (assembly GCF_040206685.1). Lineage (NCBI taxonomy): Eukaryota > Metazoa > Chordata > Amphibia > Anura > Ascaphidae > Ascaphus > Ascaphus truei. The sequence goes on from NC_134490.1 coordinate 90,360,287, forward strand.
TCATCCGCCGTCTTAGGCTGTCACACGCTGTCCTCAGGAGACCCTCCGTCTACCTTTGTAGGTTCAGTGAAGACCTCCGGGTGCTGTGCCCACTGGAGCCGCCGTCAGGCTTGTGTCTTCGAAGCACCCTGATGAAGTAGCTTTGGCTATGAAACGCGTAGGATATATCTATTGACTAGCCCCCACAGTCATTATATCTTATTATACCTCTGCCAAGGTTAAGAGAGACTTTTTGGACATTTCGAGTGACGTCATCACTAAACTTTACGGCAGTGACTGCCTTACGGCAAGTCGCAAACCATACGGAACTTCTAAGACACGAGCCTGACGGCGGCTCCAGCGGGCACAGCACCCGGAGATCTTCACTGAACCTACAGAGGTAGACGGAGGGTCTCTTGAGGACAGCGTGTGACGGCCTAAGACGGCGGATGACCAGCGTTACTAAATCCTAGCGATCTGGCGGACATTGCGTTCCTGCGGTTCCTGTGGTCTTGGTGGTGCCGGGTAACATGTGACCTATGTGCACGATATGCCTAATTTTAGCTACACTGATGTACGCAGATATCTTACCTTTTAATATATATTAATAACTTTGAACATACTTCACCATATGCGTTTGCGCTTTTTTTTTCTGTTTCAGTATCAGGGGTGTTGAGTCACTCCCTTTATCTACAGCTGCAGACCCTAATGTGTCAATACTAAGGTTGTTGTGTTATATATATATATCACAGAGGTGTTTATCTTGGGCATATTTCCTTATACAGTAGAGGGTTTTTTTTTGCGCACTTTAAATTTGTTTTCATAATTATTACAGTAGCTTCATGCGAAAAATGGACAACGGGGATTACTCTAACTAGAGATACCTTTTCACATCTTTACCAGAACATGTACAGAATACAACCCAATTAAAATTAGGCATTAAAATTAATTTCAAGTTTAGTTAGCAAGTATATTACAGATATAATCTACATTATAGGCAAAAAGCATAATATTTTAATTAACAAACAAGACCGCTGGTTACAAGTTCCAAGGCATCAATTTGACCCTTAATATACAGTACATTCCTAATTATGGTGAGATATTTTGCAAAAGAAAGCAATAACAATTTTGTAATTATTTAGAAGAATGCGTAAAAAAACTATCTATTAAAAATGGTGGACAACTTCTCTACCTTTTATCTTAAATAACTTGAAGTATAGCTTGTTTCAGTGAATAGCGTGTGCTTTAATATTTAATAAGACATTTAGAATATCCATCATTTCATTTGTTCTCTAAATGAAAGCCTTTACCAAAGATAATTTTGCAGATTGAATTACAAGAAAGTTTGATACATTAGTAGATTTAGTACGTCTGCTCACAGGTGGTCCAATTAAAGTATAATAGAAATGTATTAAAGGGATAAAGGTATCTGTTTGTGATAGATATGTAGATCAAACGTGGTAGGGTTTTGTAATACTATGCACAGCAATTAAAAAGAACTAATACATTAAACCTTATTCAAAATGCTGAGAGGCTGTCAGTGTTAGAGGAGATTCTTTTCACTCAAGTGAATAGGATAAATAGGGAAGCTGCATCACAGCATATTGAATAAGAGCGGCACCATAACTGGAAACAAGATCCTATTTTGCACATATGTCATAGATACCTTTAACAAATATATTTATCAAACATTGGTCTTTTAATAAAAATAAGGGAAATTATTTTAAAATGTGTATGTCCTGTAAATAATGCACTTGTGAGGGGTATTAATAATAATAATAGCATGTTCTTGTATAGCGCTGCTAGTTTTACATAGCGCTTTACGGCAACATTTTGCAGGTGCCGGTCCCTGCCCGTGGAGCTTACAATCTATGTTTTTGGTGCCTGAGGCTCAGGGGGATAAAGTGACGCCCAAGTCACAAGGAGCTGACACCGGGAATTGAACCTCAGTGCCAGTCAGTGTCTTTACTCACTGAGCCACTCCTTCTCCCATTATAAAAATGAATAAAAAAATAAAGAATGATTGCTAGACAATATAGCAGTGTACTGTAAATATTGCATGTCTATCCTAATGAAACAACCTGAAAATAATGGGTCAGAAAAGCAGTAAACCTTCCTTCACCCTTAAAAAGTTCTGGGCAAAACTAAAACGTTGGCACTGTATAATGATTAACGTAATATTGAATGTGTTACTTTGGAGATCATCAGTGGCTTTTCGGCTATTGTTTAATGATTATTTCTTTATGATTACCTGTTCCAATATCTTTTTGCTCTTGTGATTTAAAGAAGCAGTCCAAGCTGCCGTTTTCCCCCCCTTTAATATGTGCATCAATACAATCCACACAATGATAAGTAATTAGCTAAATTGCCGATCGATCCATTCTCCTGTGATCGATCAGTGAAGATTCGGCTCGGTGGTTCACTAAATGGCTGTCAGTGCAGCAGAAGAGGAGCAAAGATGCAACATTCTGTGGGGAAGATCATGTGACAAGGCAGTCACTAGATACAATTGGTGCACTGCTAGAGAGAGGGCAGGGCTAAAAAAGGGGTGTGCCAGAGCCTGTTTCAGAAGAGGAAGGGGATGTGACTTTGTAAATGTTTGCTATAAAAACAAAAAATGCTCGTTAAATTATAAAACATTAAAAATGTCCTTCAGAGTTGTTTAAAAAAAAAGATATAAGTATTTTCTCATAGTATAGAACTGATTTATTAAAAAAAACACATGCAGTATATTGCTTGGTCTGTAGCTTTAAATAGCAATTTGATCTTTTTGAATTTTCATAGAAATAAGTCAAATCGTAATAGTGAAAATTAATAATCTGAGCAGAATAGATATGGGTATGCATCTTATTTATTTTATATTGAAGATTGTAAGAAACGTGGCAAACGTCCTTTGCGACGTGTTCCTTCCTTACGTGTTATTACACAGTCCTCTACTCTGGCACAAGCGCGTGCGTGCACCCCCGTTCTGCTTACCAAGTGCGCATCCTATCTCTGCCTCCGGTGAGGTGGCGCCTCCATTCTGCCCCCTGCCTCATTGGATCCTGTCTTCTATAAATGCCTTTCTCTCCTACTTTGCTGAGCATAACTTGTTGTAGCCTTGAGCTTCTGCGTCTGTTGTGCCTTGCTCCTTGTCTTGTGTTCTTTCCTGCAGTTTGATTCTACATGTACCGACCCGGCTTGACTCTGAACCCCTCTGGATATTGACCCCGGCTAACCCTTGACTCTGGGGACCTCTCCAACCCAGACCACGGCTATACGGACTTCCACGATTCTGACCTCTCCAACCCCAGACCACGGCTTAACGGACTTTGACTATTCTGACCTCTCCATTCCAAGACCGTGGCAAGTAAGGACTAACCCACTCTCTCCAACCCAGACCCGGCTACGTTGACAATCCACCTACCAGGCACCCTTCCGCTGCTGTGGGTGCATTGTTCAATACTTCAGGGTAAAAGAACAATGTTCTAGTATAGTGCTACAAATGACCAGGTTTGATGACAATATATAAATAATCTTGATTGAAGAGCGTTAATCAACGGTAGGTTGTACACAAGTGAGTGCTGGGGTATGCAGGTGGGCGTATGTAAGAGACATGTATGTATATAGCCCTGGTGAGTGTTGCAAGCAGAGATATATAAACCCTACCACATCACTCCCAATAAGGACACAGTCTCAGACCGCCTCAAGTCACCTGTTTAGTACCTCCCAGTAATGCAATAATGCCAAAGACTCACGTGAACCATGCCCGTTTTCCTCCTGAATATGCATGCTTCTGCTGGGTAAAGTAGATATTCTGGTAGCCACAGGATGCGGTAGTGCAGTGCACAGCGAACAACAGGACTCCACAGGACAGCAGTGATGAAGATAAAAAGTTTTCTTTATTGGCACATCATGGTGCAGACAGGTGCAGACAGGTATGGGTGCAAGATCTCCTCCTCTTACGCGTTTCACGCCTGTGTTAGGTGCTTCGTCAGCTCTCTTATTGGGAGTGATGTGGTAGGGTTTATATATCTCTGACTAACCCACTCTCTCCAACCCAGACCCGGCTACGTTGACAATCCACCTACCAGGCACCCTTCCGCTGCTGTGGGTGCATTGTTCAATACTTCAGGGTAAAAGAACAATGTTCTAGTATAGTGCTACAAATGACCAGGTTTGATGACAATATATAAATAATCTTGATTGAAGAGCGTTAATCAACGGTAGGTTGTACACAAGTGAGTGCTGGGGTATGCAGGTGGGCGTATGTAAGAGACATGTATGTATATAGCCCTGGTGAGTGTTGTAAGCAGAGACTTTTTATCTTCATCACTGCTGTCCTGTGGAGTCCTATTGTTCGCTGTGCTCTGCACTACTGCATCCTGTGGCTACCAGAATATCTACTTGTTCAATACTTCCCCACCTCAGTACCGGGGTCCTGTCTTGCTCGTTGGTAGCGCAAGCGTTACAAAGATATACCAAAAACATCCCTTAAGCTAATGAAACATATCTGCATTAAAAATAAACTAGATGCTGTATTGCAGCCTCTCGGTGGCTAAAATGCCCAACTATATTAGAGGTAGAAAAAAGATGTTGCATAAAGTGGCTAAGTTTGAATGGGACTGCTAGGGACCCCCCGCTGTGTTAATCCGATGGGCCATTAGTCTGTCTGCAGAAATGTCACTGAAATGTTGCAGCATGTACCCAGCATGTACTGTAAATGTGTCTTGTTTGTGATAGCCCCAGATAAGTTTTAGAATACTCGTCGGCGCATCTGTATCAATACTTAATTACCATATATATATCTATATCTATACTATACTTGCCCTGGTCTAAATTCCTACTTACCTCCTCAAAGAAACAAATAACGTTACTTTGGCATGATCTATCCTGCATAAATCCATGCTGACTATTACTAATTTTGTTTTCCATTAGGTATTCCTGGATATTATCCCGTATTAAACCTTCAAGTAGCTTTCCCATTATTGAAGTCAGGCTTACAGGTCTGTAATTCCCCGGTTGTGATCTAGCTCCCTTTTTAAATATAGGCACCACATCTGCTTTACGCCAACCTTGTGGTACTGAACCTGTGGAAATGGAGTCCTTGAATATTAACTGTAATGATTTTGCTATTACTGAACTTAATTCCTTGAGATCTCTTGGGTGTATGCCATCGGGCCATGTGCCTTATTTACTTAAATTTTTTCAACCCGCCTATGAACTTCTTCCTCAATTAACCAACTGTTCATTAAATTGGAGGTTGTGGCATCCTCCTGCGGCACCACTATTAAAATGGATTCTTCCCTGGTAAACACAGAGGCAAAGAATTTGTTTAATACCTCTGCTTTTCCCTTATCTCCAATATTCTGCCTGCCCATCTCACACTGAAAGGGTCCTATATTTTCTTTTCTCTTTTTTTTGTTATTAAGGTACTTAAAGAACTTTTTAGGGTTGATCTTACTTTCTATTGCAATCTTTTTTTCATTATACATTTTTGTTAATTTGATTGCCCTTTTGCAGTTTTTGTTACATTCCTTATAATTCTGATATGCTGTCTCTGTCCCTTCTGACTTAAAGAATCTAAACGCCTGCCTCTTCTTTTCCATTTCCTCCCCTACCTATTTATTTAGCCACATTGGTTTTGAATTATTTCTTTTATACTTATTACCCACGGGTATACACCGATAAGTGTGCTTTTCTAACAATGTTTTAAAGACTGCCCATTTATCTTCTACATTTTTCCCTGCAAAAACATCATCCCAATGTATTGCTTGTAGATTAGTCCTCAGTTTATTAAAATATGCCTTTCTAAAGTTTAAGGTCTGTTTTGAACTCAAGTAATCTGTTTTTTGTATAATTTATTTAAAATTAGAACATGTTATGGTCACTATTGCCCAAATGTGTCAGGACTTGAATATTTGCCATTACTTCTACATTGTTTGATATTACCAAATCCAGTATTGCCCCTCTCCTGGTTGATTCCTCAATAATTTGATTGATATAATATATGATAATGATATAATGATCTTTAAGCACTCTCAAAAACCTGTTTCCTTTTGTTGTACTGCTAATCTCATTGCCCCAGTCTATGTCTAGATAATTAAAATCACCAATTATGCAAACATGAACTAGTCATGACCTAATTTTGATGCTATCTCCATTTGCAAAAGTATTTTAGCTTCCTCAATCTTACTGATATTTGGTGCTTTATAGCATATCCCTACAAACATTTTCTTTACACTTTTACATCCACTGCTAATTTCTAGCCACAAGGTCTCTACATTTTCATCATTCATTTCATAAAAATCTTTCCTTATAATAGGTTTTAGATCTGGTTTAACTGTCAGAGTCTCCTAGACATCCTGCTCCTAGCCATGGTCCTTTCTTTGTCCACCGGGTGTGCTGCTAGTTTCTGTCTGCTCTGGGGTTCCTCTGTCTGTCTGTCTCTTCTTGTTGCTCCTGTCCTCTGTCCTTATAGTTTCCTGTTTCCTGTTCCTCCCTTGCCTTTGTTTGGTGTCTAGACTCCCATACCCATGCTTCTGATTCTGTCCAGTTCTGTTCTGTATTTAGTCTGGTACTTATTAAAGGCCCTTCCTAGTGTTCTGGCTTGTCCCCGTTTCTTCCCTGCTCCCTGGTCTCAGCCCCAGCTCCCTAGTCTCAGTTCCTGCTTCCCCTGCACTGCTCCTGCTTTCCTGTTGCCGACCCGATTGGACCTCAACTATCCTGCTTTCTGCCTGCCACTGAACCCTGCTTATGACCAGACGATCATGCTTGCTTCCTGCCCCCGTACTCTGCTTGTGACCCTGATGATCCTGCTTGCTGCCTGCCACCGAACCCTGCTTGTGACCCCAACAATCCTTGCCTGCTCCCCGCAGTTCTGGCCACCGAGGTCCTAACCACTCCAGGAGTCTCCCCTTGACAGAAAACAAAGGCCACTTCTGGACCTCGTTGGAACAAGTTTAAGTTTAATCACCTGCCTGCTTCAGCAGACCCCTCCTGCTTGAAATGGGTTGACGATAAGTACTCGCTTGCTGTATGGAAATTGTGGATTCCTAAAGTGCTTGCTTCAAGTTTTCCTGCAGGGATTGTTATATCCTGATTTTTGTCCCTGGGAAAAGTTCCCTTTTCTTTTTTGTGGGAATTTTAGCTGAAAAGGTTTTTTTTTTTTTTCCAAAAGCAAACCCACCACTGTACCCTCTGTACAGATAGGGAAGTTTTATTGTGTTCAAAAAAAACATTTCTGCTGAGTCTAGAGCTGTTGCTGCAGAGACTAGTGCACTTTTCTTTGATATTTTTTGCAGTGCCTGGTTTCACCCCTTCTGACCCTCATATTCCCTTTTACAAAATGTCAGCTTGTATTTCCCTAAAGAACAACTTTTGACTCTCAGACTTGTATTTCTAAAACAGACTTGTGTTACCTTGATTTACATCTTTCCCTAGTTGGACCATTGCTGTTCACCGGGTTCCCATTTCAAAAACAAAAGTACTCTCTTGTCTTGTTGCTATATGCCATGATTTCACTGTAACCTGTGATATTCCTATGCTTGATTCTAAAAGTTTCAGATGTAATTGAAAGTTTTTGTCTATGGCTTTCCCTGCAATTTATGATATTTCTGTGACTGATGCTAAGGTCTCAAGTCTAAAGGTCAGCTCTCCTATCTTTGTCTCCCTGTTGTGACTAATATTTATGTTGTTCATTCCAATGCTTCTGCTTTAAAGACACATTTTCTCTTTACTGGTTTTCTTGGAGAGGTTGGTTTTCCCTTTGTCCAAAACTATGGCTCCCACTTTGAAAACAGTCTTGAGCAATACATGTCAACACAGTACCACTGATCCTTCAGAGCTCCTCAAAGCAAAGAGAAAGAAAAGGAAGAGAGGAGGTATTACAGTGGAAGTTGCAGAAGGAAGTAAGGATGACCCTTCAACATTAGGAAAACCTGCGTTAGAAGGGAACAGAGATATGCTGCAGAATCATCCCAGGAATATTGGAAAAGAAAGAGCCTTAACCCAGGCTCAATCCACAGGGAATTAGATAGATTGCCTCTATGGACAACCAAATAAAGAGCAGGAGGCCAAAGGTCACACTACAGAACTATCCACAGCAATTGCTAAATGTGCATTACAGGAGAAAGAGAACCATCAGTTGAAGAGTCACCTGGTTATCATGTCAAGTAAGTTGCAGAAGGCATATACCTGATGTTGCCCATGACCAGAGCTCCATTGATCAACGTAACACTGCGCTGGAAATATTTGAAAAAGATTTTCATGAGCTTAGTACAGAGCTGATAGCCTCTCTGGAGGAGATTTGCGACTTAAAAACAGAGATGGAAGACTCTCGGTAGGAGAGACGTTCGGTGAAAGAGGCCTTTGAGGGGTTGAATAGTGAGTTTGAAACTATAAACCAAATGTGCAAGACCCTCTCTGTCCAAGCCAATGAAGAAGATAAGAGACTCCATGAATTAGACGAGGAGAAGAAACAATTGGCCCAGGAAAAGTTAGATGTACAGGCAGAACTGCAGAATGCAAAGAGAGTGCTTAAAGAATAATGTGTCTCCCTGGAGCAGCGCACACAAGCAGAGAATATGCCTCAGAGCCAGCTACAAGAACTGCGTGCGAGTCTGCAGGATGCCAAGGAGAAACAGGTGAATGCTGAGGAGAAGCAGCGAGTTCTACAGGAATAAAGTATCCAGACTGCTAACAAAGTAAAAATGCTGCAAGAGCATTTGAGTACCCAGTATGTCCCCAGAGAGCAGCATGAGGAGCTGAAGGCCACACTGAGCATAACCAGAGCCACACTGGAGGTGGCGCTTAGAGACCAGGTAACTCTGTATGAGAGGGAGCATGAGGCGGTCCAGAAACTGAAGCAAGAGCTAGAGGAGCAGAGATACTGCTCCATCTCCAACAGTCAGTATATCCAGGAGAAAGAAATCTGGAAAAGGCAAATTGTTGAGAACCTAGCAAAGGAATTGGCAGAACTCCAAGACATAGAAGCAAGCTCAGAACAAGCTCAGAGCGAGAACAGTGAAGAGATGAAAGCCCTGAGAGGAGAATTGCGGGATGCACTAAAGAAACAGGGGTCTCTCGCTGAGCAGTGGAACTTGTAGCCAAGCCTGGAAGTGGAAGAGCTAAAGCTGGCAGCTGAACTCATTTCTCAGCAACTGCTGCAGGCGCTGAGCTCAAAACACAGTTGCCAAAAAGGAAGAGAGAGAGGATGTGTCCGTCCGCCAAGTGGCTGTCACTGAGGTCAAAATGGCTGATGCCTGAAAATTACTGGACCACACAGCCTTTGAGAAGGCCCAGCTGCCACTGGAGCTGGACAAGGTCCGGGAGGAGTACCAGCAGCTACAGGTCATGGTGAAAATAAATGTGAACTAGCGCTAAAGTGTAAAACACAGTGTGATATTAAAAAAAAAACCTCTAATAAAGGATGGCTGCCCGGTGATACTGCCAGTACTAACAGAATAACATAAAATAGAGAAAAACCTGGCGCCAAATTGTCAGTGGAATGTCCTGTACTCCTCAAGGGATCTGCACACTTGCTCGACAGACCATGCAAAGAAATAAACACAAACAAACAAAAATCATAGCGCAATACTGTAGGGTGAGCAGTAATGCACTAATATATACAAACAATTAAGAATCCTAGCGACAATTAAAACAACTATTTATTAAAAAGAAGAACTATGCCAAGACAAAGGACCGCAGGTCATCTGGGACACAAAAATTGGAGCCCTACTTACAGACAGCAAGGCTTAAACTCGCATGGTAGGAACAAGTCCTAGATAGAGATGGTCTCCCTGCCGGGTGATGTCTCTGCTCCACTGCGGCTCAAACTCCAGTCAGTCCCTACGATGGTAGCCGGAACCTCTCCGGCCGTGGAGGCTGGTGTGCGGGGTCCACAGCTCTGCACCGCGTGTAGACACGCCTCACTTCCTCCTCCGGAGCAACGGGAAGTCTCTGCGCGCCCGCGCGCGATAGTACCCGTGGCGAACACCTCCTTGTAGGGAAGACGTGCTACTGCTGTTAGAATCCAAGTTGAGGTGAGAAGAGTAGAGTGCAGCCGAAAGCAGGAGTCAGGAGAGGATTCAAGGTACAAAAGTTTTTAATGGAGTAAGCACAGCATAGGTTAAACCTCCTACGCGTTTCGAACGTATGGGCTCACTCCATAGCATCTTCCACTCAGGGGAACTTGCCTGCTTGCAGTTTGGCTGTGACATCTCTAATACAGAGTGCTTTTCCTGGAGAAAAACAAGACGTTCGAAACGCGTAGGAGGTTTAACCTATGCTGTGCTTACTCCATTAAAAACTTTTGTACCTTGAATCCTCTCCTGACTCCTGCTTTCGGCTGCACTCTACTCTTCTCACCTCAACTTGGATTCTAACAGCAGTAGCACGTCTTCCCTACAAGGAGGTGTTCGCCACGGGTACTACCGCGCGCGGGCGCGCAGAGACTTCCTGTTGCTCCGGAGGAGGAAGTGAGGCGTGTCTACACGCGGTGCAGAGCTGTGGACCCCGCACACCAGCCTCCACGGCCGGAGAGGTTCCGGCTACCATCGTAGGGACTGACTGGAGTTTGAGCCGCAGTGGAGCAGAGACATCACCCGGCAGGGAGACCATCTCTATCTAGGACTTGTTCCTACCATGCGAGTTTAAGCCTTGCTGTCTGTAAGTAGGGCTCCAATTTTTGTGTCCCAGATGACCTGCGGTCCTTTGTCTTGGCATAGTTCTTCTTTTTAATAAATAGTTGTTTTAATTGTCGCTAGGATTCTTAATTGTTTGTATATATTAGTGCATTACTGCTCACCCTACAGTATTGCGCTATGATTTTTGTTTGTTTGTGTTTATTTCTTTGCATGGTCTGTCGAGCAAGTGTGCGGATCCCTTGAGGAGTACAGGACATTCCACTGACAATTTGGCGCCAGGTTTTTCTCTATTTTAGCAGCTACAGGTCAGAAATAAAGAAAAGGAAGCAGATTTAAGCCTTGCTCTGAGTCAGCTGGGAGATGTGGAATCACGACTCAATGCCAAAGAAGCTGAACTGGCAACTGCAACTGAGAAACTGGGTAGGAAAGGCAATGCAGAAGGACAGTTTCAAGAGCTAAAAACTCAAATAGCTGGTCTTAAATGCTCATTAAGTGATACCATGAAATGACTGGAGACTGGGACAGTAGAAACAGATTGCAGACATCAGACATAATTCAAAAGCAAGCTGGCAGAGGCTTTGCAAGACCTGAGCAAGGGTTACACAGAACAGTCATTAAGTGCTAAACTGAAGTCTGAAAAGATGAAGTTGAAGAAAGAGATTCCAAAACTAAAAGAGATATGTTGGTCACAAAAAGAGACCACGGAGAGTGAACTCAATGTCCCCACTGACTGATATGGAGAGCCTTATGCACACATTCCTGAAGTCCATGTTCCTGATGTCCATGCCCCAGCAATTGATTTGAACGTACCCATCAGGAAGTTCCTGATTCCAAAACTAAAAGAGATATGTTGGTCACAAAAAGAGACCACGGAAAGGGATCTCAATGTCCCCACTGACTCATATGGAGAGCCTGATGCACCTGTTCCTGATGCCCATGTTCCTGATGTCCATGCCCCTGCATTTAAATTAAGCTCACCCATCAGGAAGTTTCTTGCAACGCCCAATGTACTGGTTACTGGTTCCTGTGCCGTCGCGGTGGGGACAAGTATTTTGCCCGTCAACAAACCACCAGAGTTGGGTCACCCTGAGTCCACCTTTCATCAAAGCCTCCGGGAAGAGCCTGGAGGATCGTCCGGAGAACAGTCTTGAGAGGGGGGAAGTACACCCTCTTTCAATTCTATGGTTTTACATATCAGGACATAATAACAATCATCTGTTCCTTAGCAGGTTTTTAAATTAGGTAAATACAACCTCAGACGAACAACAACACATGACATATTACACTGTGTCATGATTTATTTAACAAAAATAAAGCCAAAATGGAGAACTGTGTGTGAAAAACTAAGTACACCCTTACTGCTTCAATAGGAATTAAGATGCTAAGTAGCAGACAGGTGCTGCTAATCAAATGCCCTTGATTAATTTTATATATATATATATATATATATATATATATATATATATATATATATATATTTTATTTTTTTTATATATATATATATATATATATATATATCAAACAAAACAAAAAGAACGAAGTAGCGCCTCTAATATTGCCTATACAAAACTGTGATTAATGTAAACCAACTATGAAAGCATCCAATGGGGTGGCATATGTGGGTAAATTAAATCAAAACCAGTATTAACCAAGGGTAATAGGTTCACAGAAAGAACACCAGTGCACAAATAATATTATATGATATATAAATAGTGCACAAATGTGATCAGTGTAATAAATAATTAAAAAAGTGACCAACGGGTGCGCTCACCAGCGTGGCTCCCGGATCAGTCCACTTTGGAGCCTCAGTTCCTATTAGCAATACAGTACATCATTTGGGACTGTTTAAGTGCTGGATACTCTGGAGTTTGTACACCTACATACTTGCCATCTCAGGAGGACTTTTGAAATCATATGCACAGCTCCATCTGCATTTACCTCAAGGTTTAATTATATAGATCCTCATTTGTGCAGCATTTTTCTGTGACCAACTTTTTAATCTTTTGTACTGTTTTTACATTTTTCATTTTCATTTAATTGTTTATCTTTTTCCCACTATCAGTGGTCATATCCTATGTCTGAATTATATTAAATGTGTTACTCATATTATATATTAATAGGAGTGTGCGTTCATCGTTTTGGTCATATATATATATATATATATATATATATATATATATATATATATATATATATATATATATAATCAAAAAAATAAAAAAATAAATAGATGATATCGTTCTGTGGCTAACGAAATGCTTTTATTGATATATATAGATATAGATATAGATATAGATATAAATATAGATATAGATATAGATATAGATATAGATATAGATATAGATATAGATATAGATATAGATATAGATATATAGATATAGATATATATATATATATATATATAGATATATATATATCTATATATATATATATATATATATATATATATATTTAATCCTATTTATATTAAATGTATTTAAATGTTACATTTTAAATTCTAGTAATTTATAATGATTCAGATCACTAATTAGATATTCTTTGAGCAGTGGAGTTCACCCCATATAGAATTTATTTTCTCGGTGTATCTTTCCAGGCACATTTCAATATCTATATTTATTTGCTAGGTAGCACTCACTTTCAATAAAAACTATACCAGTTGAGCGAGGTTTCTCTCTTCATACATTTGTGATCTTATTTATTTCAGCTGTACAAATATTTTGCATTGGACTAATCTTAGCACTATAATATAAAACACCATGATTGAAAAATACCAACCAATGAGGATGGAATAGAGGATGTCAGGTCGATCAGAAAGAGGTTGGATATTCCGATCTTGATCTACAGCTTGTATAGGTGGCGTGACATTGATTGGGTTTACTGTTGCCTAAAATGAAAATAAAGAATATTAAAACAGCTGAAGCATAATCAATATTATTCAGTGTTAAACAAAAAATCTATTGGGTAATAGTTACTTAAGTGGTGTTTTCAATTACTTCATTTACTATTACTTCATTTGAGTATTAGTGTAATGACATCTAATCAGCCACTTGTTAGAAAGTGCAGTAGCTGAATATATGACACTGCTACATTAGACACACTCCAGATGGAATTACAAGGCTCAAGCCAAGCAATAATACAGATGAAAATATCAAAATAAATAAATATTATTTTGGTGTTTGAAAATAACTGCAAATTATGAATAAAAATATGTGTCCTTGTATCAAGGGACTACTCCCATTTTGCTTTGTTTATATACTGTAGGCTTTTAATTCAGGGACTGTAAACAGGAAGTGTAAGGGATGAGTTGCATGACACAGGTATCAGATTTTACACACTTATTTATTTCCCCAAATTCTCAGTTCTAAAATGAACCTAGGTACATTTTTCTGGACACATTCTCTGTGAAAACATATTACAGTACTATTTTGTGTTTTTGCTCTGTTTATTTTCAGTCATCAATATCTGCACTCCAGTTTTCTGATATTTTTAAAAATGAACCTAGCATGACCCAACCTTGTTGACAATCTTTTCCAGATATAGAGTAAAGAATTTTGAGAACTACTCCAATTGTAATAAGATGTATCAAATTCTGCTTCTGTGTGCATCAGTCTTTTCCACTTTTATGTGCAAAGATTTCCAGATCTGAAGTGGCATAAGTCTAAAATTCTATAGTGGTGACCAGTGTCAAACTGGGGCATCTAGTGCCCACTGTGCAATCAGATTGCATTGTCTCCTCCCCCACATTTTAATTGAAGGATAGGGCGGAATTATGGTTTTAGGGTTGATAATGGGATCTGTCAACAAGGTGAGAGAGGGAGAGTACAGAGGAGAACAGGGGCACACACTGGTGACTCCTTTCTTCACCAGGTCTGGTAGGACAGATATACTGTTAACTGCCTGCCAGTGGTGGGAACCACCAGGCCTGCAGGCTCACTAGGGATTTTGGTAGTTCCTCAATGGACCAGTCAAATCCTGAGTACATCAGAACACAATTTCTGTGTGTTGACACATATACAGTACCTCTTTATTAACACTAAAAATACATTTTTTTTACCCAGTACAAATGTTATATAATATTTAATGAAATTCCTGGATCCCTAGAATACTGTATCTGTTAACATATATTTGCTAATTCATTAGGCAAAAAAATTAAATGTCTTGATGTTTTTATTTGCTATTTAAAAAACAAATAAACAGAATCAACTGCAATCTATAAGGCATTAGTAAGACCACAACTTGAATATGAAGTACAGTTTTGGGCACCACTCCATAAAAAAGACATTATGGAGCTAGAAAAAGTGCAAAAGAAGAGACATCAAATTAGTAAAGGGAATGGAAAATCAGAGGAGAGGCTGGCTAATTTAGATTGTTTGCATTAGAAAGGAGGCATCTGAGAGGGGATACGATAACAATATACAAATATATATATGAAGACAATACATACAAGTTGAAAAAAAAAAGTGGTGTCTAAGAGGGGATATGATAACTACTTTATATACAAATATATTCGGGGACAGTGCAGGGAGCTTTCAAAATAACTGTTCATCCCAAGGGCAATACAAATGACACAGGTTATTCCTTAAGGTTGGAGGAAAGGAGATTTCACCAGCAACAAAGGAAATGGTTCTTTATAGTAAGCGACAGAGAAGCCCAATGCTAGCTCCAATATGACAAAAATACAACGTAAAATACTTATATATTCTCTTGAAAAAGGGTCATTTAGTTTAACCCTTTGGCCAAAGCATTGTAAGCCTATGAGCCATGACAAGACAAACCCAGTTCGCAGGTCCTAACACTACCAGATAAAATACTAATATACCTCTATTAGGATTTAAATTCTCATTTACCTCTATTAGGAGGGCGAAAGGCCAACATTGGATCTATATCCAGTAAAATGGAAAGGACCTGCTGACTTGGGAAGTGGGGAGGGGCGGGCTTAAAACCTGGGAAGAAGGGGCCACTAACCTCAAACAGCTGGTGACAGGGTTAAAGCTGCTTTAAAGGTGTAATTCATCATAGGACCATAGTGAACTAGTGTAACAGTTGTATGCATGCCTGCCAATTGACTCCAAATGAACATTGTGATAATGATACAGGCCGATCTTTCATCAGATTCAACTATAGTAAATCTTTAAGGGCAAATCATTATCTAGTTTTTATTTAGAGAATCTGATGTGCTAAAAAGGCAAGATTAAGTAATTTTAAAGCAGAATTCCAACCAATTGTTTTTGTTAAATGATTATGAAGCATGGAGTCTCAGAAGCTGAACCTGATTCATTTAAGCTCCGGGGACTCTGGCTTCCAGAGACGAATACCTCGGTAAGTGCTGCAAGTACTCCATGATTATTAAATCTCCTGTGGCACAAGGGCCCATAGGAAGCAGTGACAGATTATGTTGCTTGGAAAAAAAGAATAAAACCTGGCGCCAAAAGTTCAATGGAAAATCCTGTACTCCTCAAGGGATCAGCACACGGTATTGCATGACTTCAGGATTTGCCTTAGCTGAGCAGTGAAACTTCACCATGCTATTCTCTAGGACAGGCTGTGGCTCCACTGTAAGATTGACCAATGGCGGGTGTTGGATGTTGATAGTTACAGTTGTATCCTTTCCACTTGGCACAGCCTTATTAGTAGTATGGCACGTTATACTCTGTCCATTCTCTATGTCCGAAGAGGATACAAAGAGTGTGCTGATTATACTCTACTGCTTCCCGTCCAGCAACAGGGTCAAGGGGAAGGTTTGAGGCTTTAATCTTGCCGGATTTCTGTGATAATTTGAGCAATTACTGCTCAAATTATCACAGAAATCCGGCAAGAATAAAACCTCAAACCTTCCCCTTGACCCTGTTGCTGGACGGGAAGCGGTAGAGTATAATCAGCACACTCTTTGTATCCTCTTCGGACATAGAGAATGGACAGAGTATAACGTGCCGTGCTACTAATAAGGCTGTGCCAAGTGGAAAGGATACAACTGTAACTATCAACATCCAACACCCGCCATTGGTCAATCTTACAGTGGAGCCACAGCCTGTCCTAGAGAATAGCATGGTGAAGTTTCACTGCTCAGCTAAGGCAAATCCTGAAGTCATGCAATACCGTGTGCTGATCCCTTGAGGAGTACAGGATTTTCCATTGAACTTTTGGCGCCAGGTTTTTTTCTTTTTTTCCAAGTATTTTCTGTTAGTACTGACAGTATTACTAGGCAGCCTTTTTATTTGTAACTTGTCACATTGGTGTTTTAATCTTTAGCGCTTGTTCACAATTTTTCTTTTTCAGATTATGTTGCTGCTACCTACTGGCTTCCATGCTGCGGGAGAATTAAACCTCCATATTGTCTACCCAGCCGGGGATGCTACCTGGGGCACCTGTGGAAGTATAACGGAAAGCAGGGCGTGCCTAGAGATAAAATCAACGTGGTTCAGCTCTGATGGGCCTCTGCTTTCTAAAAATAATATAGTTTTTAAAAAACATAGGTGGAAAACAAACCTTTAATATTTTCTATACATTTATCGTGAAAAAAAGAGTGAGTCAAGTTGCAAATATCACTGATAACTTGGTGAAAGATAATAGTAATAATAAATGATTCTATACCGTATGTGCAACAAAATATACACAAAAAGGAATCAGTAAAACTTAATCACTGGGAGTAGTGCTGCTCCATATAAACAATACTTTTTTCGAATTGTCTTGGCAAGTACAGAGAAAAACAAAATCCAGAGCTATGGGCTATTCCCCTAAGTAAAATGTGTAGGGCAACAGCATGTGGAGCCTTTCTGAAATGCAGAGACGACAGCCGTGATCCCTGCACTCCTCCTCGTATGTGGCGTCAGTATCCGGAAGTGACGTCACGATCAATCCGAAGGAGTGTACTGGGTCTGCTGCGGGACAGTTCCAGAGCTCTGCTTCTGACCCTGGGTGGTCGATGTGCTTCATTGTAACCTTGGTTTGTGAGATGTTTACTTTCTTAATGTCTATTCTTTTTATAAAGCAATATTGTACTGTTATTTGCTTTTTTTTCATGTATATGTAAATAGGAGTTCTTCTGAAGATACAAGATTCCACTTACAGTGGTTTTTATACCCTAGCTGCTTGATTATGTCCCTCAACACGTGAGAGAAATATTATACACGTTCTTTAATTAGCTGAATTATTCAAAGTGTTATACAATATTTTGCTGTTTTCTTTTCCACATATTCCCTAGGATATTTCATACTCTGTATCATATTTTTCTCTATACATTTATGGTGGCAATATGTGTAAACTTTGTAGGCTTGTATCCCTTTTATATACAGATGTTATTGCACCCATTAATGAATTTCATTAATCCTACCACATTTAAAGTAATAAATACAGTGGCAATATTTAAAACAATGGTAACTCATAAATTATTCTCCACTTTATTTCTTGCGTTGGGGGTTAGGATCTGTTCTTGGACCTCTCATTTTCTCTCTGTACAAACAATCACTTTGTAACTTCTTTAACTTTTTTTGGTTTAGGTATAATCTCTATGCAGTTGATAGTCTGATAAATCTGTAATAATAATAATAATAATAATATTTTTTTTATTGTATAGCACTGATAGTGAACCAATGCTGTACATAGAATTTTTGCAGACATGAATTCCTGCCCTGTGGAGCTTACAATCTTTTTTTTTGTGTCTGAGGCAAAGGGAGATAAAGTGACTTTCTCAAGGTCACAAGGAGCCGAAACCAGCTCCCCTGCTTCAAACTTGATGTTTGTCACGCCTGTATGCTCGCAGAACTGGCAAGACCCCAATACTGAGGTGGGAACGGTATTACCACACACCCACAGCAGTGGGGGCAAGCCCGGAGTGTGGTATGGTGTTGCTGGGCCTGTTGGAAGATAGTTAGTAATACTTGCAACGCCTTGGTGGTATAGCGTAAGAATAGTGGTGTCTGTGCGCCAGAGTCCAGGGATCCAGAAAGAAGAGTAGTCAAGTTTGTAAGCCAAGTACAGGGGTTACAGAGGTCAGCAAGGTAGAGTTCGTAAGCAGGGTTCAAGGGCAACAGAGAGCAGGGTAGTCCAGGACGAGCAGGGGTCAAACCAGGGAAATCCAAAGATAAGCAGGAGCAGGAACAGGCTGGAACACAGAGAGAGCAAAGCATAGGACTGCACACACAGGGATAACAGAAGCTATGCAGAGCAATGATAGAAAGGACAGACAGGGGTTATAAAGGAGGGAAGACCAATGGGAGAGAGAAGAGGAGCAAAGGGAGAAGTGGGAGACAGCAGGGATAGGTTAGGAGAAGAGGAGGAGACAGGGGAACCAGTCAGAGAGATTGCTTGCAGGGCATGGGAGGAGGAGTCAGGAGACTGAAAAGCCCTAGAAGAGGAGCATGTGAGCGCGCCCTCTGTAATCTGAGAGTGCGCGCGCACAGGCTGCGTCACGAGGAGCGCGGAGCGCTGCGCCACGGGAACACCTGCGGAGGTGAATGGAGGAACGGAGGGAGCAGGCACCGGAGGTGAAGGAATGGGAGCAGAAACTGAGGGGGCCTGAGAGCGGGGGAACGTCGCCGCAGGGGCTCGGGGACCGCACGGGTGCGCGAGTCCTGCGGAGCGCGTGCCGTGGTAAAGGGACGGTGTCAGAGGCTGCCAGAGAGGGACAGGAGTGGGTAAAAGAAGGGAGGTTGTCAGGGGAAGGGACAGAGAGGGTGACATCAGGGATACAAGAAGGGGAAGGAATCCCCTGAACCGTCACAATGTTATTGTTTTCAGCGTGTGTCTTTATTCACAGAGATACTCCTTCAGCCCACCTTCTTTCCGCCCTAACCTCACACCTGCCATCCCACCTCAAGACTTTGATTGCCTCCTGGCTATATCTTCTTGGATGGCTCTCCGCTGACTTAAACATAAAATGTCTAAAACTGAGCATATCATATTTCCTTCTAATCTCATCAACTTAAAAAAAAAAAACACAGCAAAGAAAACTCAAGAGGTAAAGCCACTACGGAAACAATGCCCCCTTGTGTACCCCTTTTTTCATTACAGTAAACAGTACTACCATCTATCCTGTCACCAAAGCTCGTTGCCTAGGCGTAACATTGACACCTCCTATTCCTTCTCCCTTCACATTCATGAGAAGACTAAACTTTGTCTCTTCTTCCACGCCTGATGAAGCACAGTATCGTGTGAAACGCGTTGCGAAGCTCACACAGTGCTATTGGTAACCAGCCAATTGGTGGATCGAGTCCCAGTACTCCTAACAACAACCAGAGACTCTTTCAGTTTTCCGGAGTGAGTTTCATTGGAGAATCGGCGGTTGTGGTGGATTACTATCCACGGGTCCTGCGAGAAGCCACAACCCGGAAGGAACAACAACGTGGTGCCGAGCCAGCCAACCCCAGCGCGCGGGACAGACTAATAAGTCTCAGCACCATCCCCCTGCGCCCAGGACACCACCAGGACTGTTGCCTCTGCACTGCTCTACTGGACTTATATATCTCTATATGTAAGTTTTTACTTGTTATTTATTCATTTGTTTTATTAAATCTTGACCCTTGGTGCGCTCTTGTGTTTCATTTTTTGTCTCTTCTTCCTCTATGATATTGCCAAGAGACGTCCATTCCTCTTTCAATCTACAGTTAAAACTCTAAGGCATGCCCTTATTTTCTCCCATCTGGATTGTTGTAATATTCTGCCTTTGCCTTCACTGGCTTGTAATTTTTTGTTGGCAATCTTTCCAAAATTATGCTGCTAGAATAAATTAACTTTCTCCCATAACAGTGCCTGCTTATCTCCTCCTTAAATCTCTCTCCTGGCTTCCCATCGACTGAATCAACTACAAAGTTCTCCACTCATCTGCTCCTCCCTGCATATGAGCTTTGATCTCTCATTATGCCCCTGTCTGTTTTGTGCATTTTGCTCATAATAGTCTCCTTTCTCCACTTCCACCTCTCCTGCTCTCTTTCTATCTGTTGCATTAAAACTTTTCCCCTCAGTGACACTTACCTTTGGAACGTCCCCATAATCAGCATACCGCAAGCACCTTTTCTCCCTACCTTTAAGTCAAAGCTTAAAACTCACCTCTTAAATGAAGCATTTCTGTGACCAAGACTCATAGCTACTGTCCCAAGATACAGTCGCTCTTACCAACCATTGTGGCCAAGCACTGTCATCTACTGTAGTTACTTCCTCATCTTCTGTTTCTGTAGTCTCCTATCATATCACTTAGATTGTAAGCTCTCCGGGGCAGGGATTTCCTTTCCCATTGTCCGATATTGTTTGTTGCACTTATTGTACTATAATTTCCCTCTTTTGTATGGCCACTTTTGTGAATCGATAAGTTAACCATAGGCACTACTGTATATAAATAAAAATATATATAGTGAATCCATAATAATGCCTCCTACATCTGTAGCTAGGCCTTTAACAAGAAGATATAATGCATACATTTGATTACTGAGTAGATTTGATTTATAATAACCTTATTTTGAGCAAACAATGAAAATGGAAACAAATTAACATTTTAAAACTTAAAACTAATTTAAATACTTTTTCCTCTGTGGTTTGTTTCAAACTGAACCGATCCTCAATAAACAATACAATATCAGTCATTCCCTTTGGTCCTATATAAGTCTGCACCTTTAAAATGCCAGTCTGTTCCTTTTCTGTTACTTAAATCACAATTGTTTCTACTCATAATTAAATACCTGTTGCCGACATGTAACATTTCGGTGTTTTGATCATGAAAATGTTATTTATTTTATTTCAATCCCGTTGAGACAGTCCAATTTTAATGTGTGTACTCCAAACTGAAATATGCATCATTTTCTTAAATAAATGCATTCTCTCTCTCTCTCTATGCCTAGGAGGACCACTTAATACGCAGGTCAAAAACTTCACCATCAGGCCTGTTTTACTGATCTTATGCAAACACTCCAACAGAAAATGCTGTGAAATTGAAGTTAAGCGGCTGCAACACTCCACAACAAACAAATTTGATTGAAACCCCCTCTAGAGTCAAAAGGTATCTTCAAGAGGTTAGGATAAAGTCTTCAGACAGTAAGCCCACTCTGTAATAATAATAAATGCTGCTTCTGCTAGTGTCAAAGCCAATTGTTCTGTGTAATGTATTTAATATCAGTCTGTGTACATGAAAGTAATGAAACACTATAAAAAAATAAAGCTTTACAATTGTATATACTGGCATTTACTGTGTATATGTAAACCTTGCCACGTGTTAAGGGCTGAAAACAAACTGTGTCTTTCTAACAAAATGATGTTGAATTGAACATTTATATTTGTTTTCGATGTTTGCACTTATAAAATGATAAAAGCAGTTCTGATTCGCAGCTTGATTGCATTCGGGTAAAATAATCACACTCTATGGGGCGCACTGCATGTACCAAGCATGGCATTTTTCATGTAAATTTGACGCACAACATCTCATATTTAATTGCTCTTGAATACACCTATGAATTAACCTTATTTTTCTCCAGTTGTGCCTTAAGCATCAATAATTATTTTAGTCAAATATTCTGGTGCCCTAAAATGGGATGCACATGATGCACAGATGTAAATGGTATGTGCTGAAAAAAATGAATCTGCACCCCCAAAAATTGTGAAAATTGTGAAAATCGTTCACCAAGATGAACCTGAAAAAACCCCTTCAATATCTGTTTGTATTGTTAGTGCTGAATTACGTTGCTACTGTATGAATCAACCCATAATGTATTTGACTCGGCAAGAATGTTTCATTATAGACGTAAACAAAATGTATTATTTTCACAGGATGGCTATTATAAATAATATTAAGCAAATCATTTGTATTTATTAATACTTGTTATAATAAAAATACACATCGTTCTGTTTTATTTTAATCATATTCATTAGGTATTCAACATGATTCAATGCTACAAAGTGATACATGTACACGGTGACATAACAACCTTCATTCATTCAACGCATAGTTTAATAAGGTTTGTACAAGTTTTTAGCCCTAACATTGATGCACAAAAACATTTCAAATGCAGTATGAGCTTAGTACAGTACATCGCCCCCTATGGGCTCAGTTACTTTTGTAATATGCAAACAGTTCTGCTCCATCGCTTGCATGCAGTGTCCATGATACCCATTTACAGACTCCGTTATATAGCGGGAATCTAAATGGTATAAGGTGGTTAATTTAGGCAATTTACTTGTTTGACTCTCACCTTAATCTACTGTATATTCGTCAATAAGAAGAGGTGGCTTTTGATAAACAGCTCAGAGAAAAAGCTCAGAGTGAGCTCCAAGATATATATTGGTATCACTAAGTTCAACATCCCTCTGTATTCCCTCACTATTAAATGTCTTGGTTCTTGATCCTAGGCTTTGTCAATCTTTTCTTCACATTTTCAGATGTTGCAGCGTCACTGGTTATAAGTAGTTTGGTTAAATGGAGTTTAAATTGAAAGAGTAGAATACAGTGCCTGCTCCTACCCCTGGGACATCAGACATTGTCAAAAGGCTAAACTCAATAACTGTTACTTCAGTCACACAATGCATAAGACTGAGTTACAGTATAACTGACAGTACAGTTGTACTATAGAGAAATATAATTCCTTAGGATGGGGAAAGTAACTAGTAAATAGAAGTAGCTATCAATTTAATCATCTGCCATTATGCCCCAAATAATATTAAAAACAATATCTATTATGCTCCACTTAATATAATAAGTAACACTAATAATGTTACTTGTAATACTGTATAATGGAAAAGCAGAATGACACAGAATGATGGGGGTTTCTGGCCTACGGTACAACTAAATTGTGTAACTTTTAAACCAATAACACATTTTTGTAATATATATATATATATATATATATATATATATATATATATATATATATATATATATATATATATATATATATATGTAATTTGTGCATGATTTTATTGATAGAAGGACTATCTTTTCTGTGATAGCTTGGCTTTTAGTACATAGAGTTACATATTAGACATACATCCACAAGTAATTACTAGAACACTGGAGAATTAGGATAAATATTTCAATTCATTTGCAAATGCAGTCTGTTTAATTTAATTGTGCAACACCCTGCATTTTGGGTACAATCATAACTTTTGAATCGGACTATTCGAAAGGTGAGCAAGGATTCAGAGATAAATCCAAATCTAGAATATCATTCAATAACATAAAAATAGCCATCAAGAACTGAATGAATTTTGGACACGACCACCATACATGCAACATATTACCTAATTGTGCGCAGTTGCCAAAAGATAAAGGGGAAGGATTTTTATCAATTGTAAAAAATGTAAGCGAAGAGTACGGTACCACTGATAAAGTAAATACTTATCTTTTATATTATTACGAAATTAACTTTTGGCTACAGCTTCTTATATTTTCCTTCACTGTTTTTCACTTATTGCACTTCCAAGGTGTTCCCATGTCTATGTGTGTGGGACTGCCATGTCAAACCTTCTATTTATGGTAACCCCATAATGTATTGTTAACCTATTTATACTATAGGTTTCTTTTGTATTATACTCGGGCCATTTTTAGGCCATTTTTGGGGGGGGTTAACCTCCAGTGTTGGACATTGCTGTCTCTCTCTCATTTAGCTCCTCTGTGTGTTCTGTCCTGCTAGTAGCTTAAGGGGTTACAGTGTTTTACTTGCTGGGCGGCACCCTTGCCTTACCAGCTCTGTGGTTTGGCCACTAGGATATCGAGCCGCTCAACTATTGACATTTGCATACACATGATGCCTACATGCAGAGCTGCTCGCATTGGACTGTCTGGCTGTCAGTATCTGCATTTGACTTTCACTGGTCTGCTGGCCTGAGTAGGCGGTACTCACACAGTTGTAGTTAATTTCATTGATTGTTTTTCATTTGGTGCAGGTGTGTTTTTAGTCACTGGTGGGGGTATATTAAGGGGTCTGGATTAGTCACTGGTTGCACCGCCCTAAGGAAGGTCCCACTCTGAGGACCGAAACGCTGGCTGCCCTGTGTTGTTAATACACTTTATTTACTTCATCATATTGTGGTGTGCTGTCTCTTTGTTACCTGGATTTCCCTGGTCACCCTGTACATGTTTCTATATGGGACGAGCATCTGCCTTCATTTGAGAAACCGTGAGTGCAAACTATTTTTTACAACTTATTACTTATGAGTTCTGCACCTGACAATTTAACTGTGTCTCTCTGGCTACGGCTAGCCTTTGAGGAACTTTCTTACTAGTCATATTACTTTATTTGATACACTAAATCTTGGATCATTTTTCATGGAAGAATTTGCAGATTTTGCAGGGATTTTTTCCACCTTATCTGACACTGCAGGCTATAGTGATGCAGAGATAGCCAGTATCCGTTACACGGAGTCTTTTGAATCGGTGCTGGGACGAGACAAACTGGTGGACATTTATAATGATCTTGTGAAACAAAAAAACGCGAAGTGGATTTTTTTCTCCATGGAGTAACGCTATCACATTATCACAAAAAAAATTACTCCTGCGTGGTTTTAGAATTAAGAACCAGCCCACGATTGGGCGTAGTGATCCAGACTTTTGCAAGAAATGGATTGCTATTCTCAATAAGTGTTCATTCAACTTAACAATTTTGGTGATTGAGCAATCCAGCAAGGAAATTGTTAAACTGAAAAAGGACATAGATGCCATTTATCAAGTACACGGGGACACGCTAACTGCAGACATATTAGACATACATCCACAAGTTATTAATAGAACACTGGAGAATTAGGATAAATATTTCAATTCATTTGCAAATGCAGTCTGTTTAATTTTATTGTGCAACACCCTGCATTTTGGGTACAATCATAACTTTTGAATCGGACTATTCGAAAGGTGAGCAAGAATTCAGAGATAAATCCAAATCTAGAATATCATTCAATAACATAAAAATAGCCATCAAGAACTGAATGAATTTTGGACACGACCACCATACATGCAACATATTACCTAATTGTGCGCAGTTGCCAAAAGATAAAGGGGAAGGATTTTTATCAATTGTAAAAAATGTAAGCGAAGAGTACGGTACCACTGATAAAGTAAATACTTATCTTTTATATTATTACAAAATTAACTTTTGGCTACAGCTTCTTATATTTCCTGCCAATCCTCAATATCTAAAGATTTTCTAAAAAAAAATCCCATATTAACATACATTTTTCTTTCAATAAGAAAAAAAATATATTGGTTAACCATGGCTCATAAAATCCACAGACGAAGTATAGTTTCTACCTCCTCCTTTCTCTCTGACTTTGAATCCTGGCTTTCCTTCTTTTTCTCTTCTGACTCTCCTGTCCTTTTACAGGGGGACTTCAACTGTCATATTGATGAACCCTCAGTCTCCTGTGCATCTCACCTTCTCTCACTAACCTCTTCCTTTGGTCTCCACAAGTGGACCAATTCCAGCACCCACGAGGATGGTCACCATCTATTACTAAAAATGGTTTCCTTTCCGATTTCTCTCTCTCCTTTTCCCCTCTCTGACCATCACCTTCTATCATTCACCACCACCCTTTCCCCTCACACCATTCCACCTGTTCTATTCGCTACTCTCCAAACAGTCGCTCTATTGACCTCTGCTCTAGCATCTACCATGAGCACTAACCTCTCTTCTCTCTGTCCTTCCTCTGAACCTGAAAATCTTGTAAACTCTTATAATGCTATCTTCTCCTCCTCATCCCTTGTTCTATGGCACCTTCTCAGCTCTGGCACACCCGTCCTGTTAACCCAAATAAAAGTACAGTATATCTCTTGGACTAAAACAATAAGTTCTTGAATATCAATTATTGCATTTATTTATTAAAAAATGTATACCTGTGCACTGAATGCAGCCCTATATACATACCAAACATAGCAACAACCAAAACATGAAGAATTTAAAAAACAAAATTCCAAGTTAATTGTTCTTTAACTATCCAATTTATGATTTTTTTTAAAAGCCAAGCGATATTGTACATAGCACGCCTTATTGAGAGATTTGTATAAAATTACTTAAAATGAAATATTCTCCTAATCAGATAACAGAAGTACGTGAGTGGATTGCATATAACAATCTTACAATCAGCTAATATTTAAGTCACTCTTCAATTTAGTGGAAAGGCAATAGGAGATCAAAGACACTTAAAAGCAATTCTTTATTTGATTGTCTATATTAACGCCTTGAAACAAAACAAATGTCAAACAATATGCATATGAATTAATATTGAAACTGAATAGAATTGTCAGAAAATGGCACTTGAATCCAAAAGAGAAATACCATTTCAACACTCATATATACTGTTACAATGGAAATGTATTTTTTATTCAACAATAAAGTGCCACATTTATGATGGTAAACTGATTGTACCCCTGCCCTCAGCTATCAAATTCTATATATTAAGGTTGAAACATGTCTGTGAATTGTTTCTCTGGCTTTGCATCTGATTCCAATGCTGTGCTTTAAAGCTGTGTTAAGAGCGAGCATTAGCTTATATGGGCTCCATGTAACAATGTTTTCCCTCCTTCCCTCCTCTCCCTTCATTGTCTGCTTGTTCCATGAGATGTACTCTCTTTGCCTGTACTGGGATTGACTTTGTAGCTGCTTTATTCACAAATATATCATTAGATTCTATTTTTGACAATTTTTTCTGCTTTTCCTCATTTGTGTGCTGGGGGCATTTTGTATATATTGTTGCTTCCTTTTGGGGGGGATATGAGGTGCCTCCTTGCTCCCATGAACTACTCAGTTTTCTATTAATTGCTATTTACCAATATTTTTTTGGTGGAGTGCTACCTAACACACATACTTTTTTTTAGAGAAGGAAGAGATAACGAGATGGGGGGGAGAGAGAGAGAGAAAGTGGAGAGAAAGATAAAAGATACAAAAGATTCACAAGTACACTTAAAGTTTACAGGATTATCTTGCCTCGTTTCTTTAAAACAAAATTGGGGGGCGGAGAGAGGGGATGCAGTTGGTAGAACTTGCCCCGGGCACAAGAACACCTACTCCCTCCTCTGCACATCATGATGAAAATATTGGCTCTTATTCAAGCTGATTTACAATACACATTAGCACAGCTTTCCATACAATGCTCAAACTGCTACTTGCAGACCTTCCTTTGTTTGCTAGGGCATATCTCATTCAGCACTCCTAGCGAGTGCATTCTCTGCCACTAAAAGGGTTAAGAAATTGCACCATTGAAATTAAATGTCATAAATAAAAGTCAACTTGAAGCATTGTAGGGTTTCCTGCCTTTAAGTTGTATTGTTCTGCATCTCTGTTTTGTAACACAATAGGGAAATCCATTACAGAGAATTTCAGTTTAAAATGTTTATAATCATTGTCAAGAAAGCTTGGAGCTATATATTATCTATACACTTAGCTAAGTCTGTACTGTAATGCATTGTACAGTATATTATGCTATGTTACACTGATACTGCTATTGAAATACTATAAATATTCCTCTATATCCCCCTTATTTGTACCACCCCCCCTTGTAAACACTCCTTGTACCCCAATTTCTTTTTTCAGTATCCTGAAAAATGTAATAAAGACCAAAAAAGAAAAATTATATATATATATATATATATATATA
The DNA here is from genome assembly GCF_040206685.1 of Ascaphus truei. Classification (NCBI taxonomy): domain Eukaryota; kingdom Metazoa; phylum Chordata; class Amphibia; order Anura; family Ascaphidae; genus Ascaphus; species Ascaphus truei. The sequence goes on from NC_134490.1 coordinate 90,388,453, forward strand.
TATATATATATATATATATATATATATATATATAGTAACTGCTATACTGTGGAGGGTTTTTGTCACTTTTTTTACCCACCATAACCTATATATATATATATATATATATATATATATAGGTTATGGTGGGTAAAAAAAGTGACAAAAACCCTCCACAGTAAAGCAGTTACTATATATATATATATATAAAAAAAAAAATATCTTTTCTGGTCTTTATTACATTTTTCAGGATACTGAAAAAAGAAATTGGGGTACAAGGAGTGTTTACAAGGGGGTTGGTACAAATAAGGGGGATATAGAGGAATATTTATAGTATTTCAATAGCAGTATCAGATATATATATATATATATATATATATATATATATATATATATATATATATATATTATTTTTCTTTTCTGGTCTTTATTACATTTTTCAGGATACTGAAAAAAGAAATTGGGGTACAAGGAGTGTTTACAAGGGGGTTGGTACAAATAAGGGGGATATAGAGGAATATTTATAGTATTTCAATAGCAGTATCAGATATATATATATATATATATATATATATATATATATATATATATATATATATATATATATATATATATATATATATATATATGAAAAGAAACAGGCGCACACCTAGTGCATTAAAGTATAACAAATAGTTTATAGAACAATTAAAACAGTCAAATGCCCACTTACAAAAGTACAGGGTTTAAAAGCAAGTATGAGATACTGTAGGCTCTCATAAGCCTGTACTGCCGTCTGGTATCAGCAATGGAGTCCTCTCCTGTCTGCTCTCCGCATGGTCTGAGCAACCGGAAATGACGTCCCTCCGGTCGGGTGCACCACACAGGAAATCCCTCCGGGAACTAGCACCTTCAGTTTCTTGCTTCTGGTCAGTGAGACATCAGGGGAAGAGGATCCAGCGTTTCTTTCCTCACAGCCTCACACAGCCTGCAACGTCTCGCAACCCGCAAAGGTAAAGTTCGTGGGGAAGTGACAACCTCAGCCTTAGCCACGCCCTACGCGTTTCGTCATCTATGATGACTTCATCAGGGGTACCCATTGGATGCCCCTCCATAGTATTTATACCAAGGTAATTTGCATAATTAAATGAATCAATTAAAAAGTTTGGTAAAAAATTAACCAATTAGTGACCTTAAACATCATTAAATAACAGTCATAATAGACTGATTATGAGGACCGCACTAAATCATTTCAAAAAATATAATTATATAATCAAATCGTTACTTAGATTAGCTATTAGAAAATATACCTAGATTAGCTATTAAAAAATATATATACTATTTACAAGTGTTTAACCATTATGAATTAGTATTGGAGACTAAGGGGCCTATGCAGAGAGCAGCGGTGGAATTAATTGGAGATGTTAATAAATACCTTTTTTGGCGTGATTTTATCTCCATATGCAGAAAGGTCCTAAAACTGCATTTAAAATCATGTCTGCATATGGAGAGTTTCAACCGGTGAGATGCGCGCTGGTGAAACATGTTTTAAAAAAAAGCGCGTTTTTTTTTTCTCCCTCTGGCCGCCGAGCTCCAGCTTCCTGCCAACTTTTGTTGGCGGAGCTAATTGTTGAATTTTTCTCCATTTTAATGGCGCGATCAGCCGCTAGATGGCGATCGCGCCTTTCTGAATACAGCACTTTTGAAACCTGGCGAGATTTAGGTTCTCGCCACCCGCGCGGCGAGATATATATATATAAAAAAAAAAAAAAAAATGGCGCTTTTTTTTTTTACTCGCCATTACCTGCCTTTCTAAAGGCATATTTCGCCAACAAATGCCGCTAATTCAGTTACCGCAGCTCTCTGCATAGGCCCCTAAGTGACTTACTAGTAACACAAAGTAGGTGATTATTATCTAGAACTGTATAAACTAGAAATAGTACTAGTAGTGATTTTAAAATACTAGTTAGATTTAGAGTAAGAACCAAATGAGAATTCAAAAGTTATACAGAGTAATTAACAATTGAAAATTAAAGAATAAAAGGTATACCAATTAGATTGTAAGCTCCTCGGAGCAGGGACTCCTTCCTTAATGTTACTTTTACAGTATGTCTGAAGCACTTATTCCCATGATGTGTTATTTATATTTGTTATTTGTTATTTATATGACATGTATTACTACTGTGAAGCGCTATGTACATTTTATGGCGCTATACAAATAAAGACATACATACATAATAAAAATAATATATCAAGAATTGGAAATAATATAAATCCTACAAATCATTAAACAAGTATATACATTTTAAAAACATAGAATAACAACACAATAATACCAGATGTCCTGATAATTGTTAGTAGAGTAGTAGATGGAATAATATCCTATCCGTTAATTACTAATATATACACCTGATGTTACCCATTATTTGATTTTCAGGTATGTGGATTCCAGTTGGAGCCATTGGTGCAGCAAAGGATGATTTTTAAGCATGAACAGAAGAAACCTCAGCATGAATCATGAGCTGTTGTGTATGTGTGTGTCATAATTATAATGTAATTAGTAATAATACTTAGCCTGTAAGTTACACAGACTGTCTATGTATATCTAAATGTGTATGACTAATGTGATAGCCTATAATAACTATTCTAGTGTATATGTGAAAAAGTGTATACTGTATGTGTATATGTTATATATAGTGTAAATCTATAAATAGTGTGTGTGATGTAAGTGATATCATGGTTAATTGTATTTAAAGATAAAATACAAGTGGTTATGGATACCAATATGATAATGAATTTGAAATAAAAATTTGAAATAAAAATTGTGTTTTTATAATTGTATTGAACATATCTATTTGATCAAATTATGGTGGGACTATTCGTGAATCCGAAACAGATACATCCGCAATATCAGTATGTAACCAATTTGATCACCTCCAATGTGGCTATTTTGTTTTAATGGATATATAATCCCTCAATTGGAATATTAGTAAATATATGAATAGTTGCATATCATTATGGGGAGATATGAATGATGACCTGACACATGACCAAAGTTCGGAGGGAATGCAATAAAGCATTCAACCCAGACCTCCGTGGCTAAGGCTGAGGTTGTCACTTCCCCACGAACTTTACCTTTGCGGGTTTGCGAGACGTTGCAGGCTGTGTGAGGCTGTGTGAGGCTGTGAGGAAAGAAACGCTGGATCCTCTTCCCCTGATATCTCACTGACCAGAAGCAAGAAACTGGAGGTGCTAGTTCCCGGAGGGATTTCCTGTGTGGTGCACCCGACCGGAGGGACGTAATTTCCGGTTGCTCAGACCATGCGGAGAGCAGACAGGAGAGGACTCCATTGCTGATACCAGACGGCAGTACTGGCTTATGAGAGCCTATCTCATACTTGCTTTTAAACCCTGTATTTTGTGAGTGGGCATTTGACTGTTTTTATTGTTCTATAAACTATTTGTTACACTTTAATGCACTAGGTGTGCGCCTGTTTCTTTTCTTTTCTTTTTTCATAGGTATCAACAGGGAGTAGTGACCCCTTTGAAACGGGCTGCCATATATCTGATGCTTTGTTCTGGAACAGGACTTTGTGCTTTCTGAGGTTTTTCAGGTTTTTCATTCATTTTTATATATTTTTTATTACAATTTTTACATTTTTTATTATATACTTTTTATATGTTATGGTTATTTAGTATTTTTTATATATTAAAGTATTAGGTCTTTGTTATTGAACTTTTTAAATACGTTTTTTAAATACGTTATAGAACCTATTACCCTTGGTTAATACTGGTTTGGATTTAATTTACCCACATATGCCACCCCATTGGATGCTTTCATAGTTGGTTTTCATTAATCATAGTTTTGTATAGGCTATATTAGAGGCGCTACTTCGTTCTTTTTGTTTGATATATATATATATATATATATATATATATATATATATATATATATATATATATATATATATTCATAAGTACTCTGCCCTGTGATATATTGGACATTTAATCGGTATTTGTGTCATCTATTTTAAAATTCCATTGTCTTTGGTGTTTATGTTTGGAGGCAACCAATGTAAGAAATACAACACTCTAATGGGCCGTCGCGCACGTTTGACTAATCTCGTGACTAGAGATGTTGAGTAAATATGCAATACTGTTGTAATGATGTTATATGTAAACCATATAATTTCTGCTTATATTAGGAAAGGTTGTTGAAGATGCCAAGTTTCCTAGATTGTGTTTAAGTATCTATCATTGTATACTATGTACTATGCCTCTGATTTGATATTCTCTCAATGTGCAGCATCTATATAGTCAGAGTGTAGACTACCCTATATACAAACAAAGAAATTTTTTTCCTAATCCCATAGATCATTGCTCCACTATAAGATAAAATTTCAAATACATATGTATATTAGTTTGTCTAATCATCAGTCAATATGGTGTAAACTCCCCTATATTTGTCCAATTCTACACCCCTAATCCATACACCAACCTAGCACCTAGAGCTAACATACTGTGGGCTAGGAATTATTTATATATTTTCTGACTAGCTATACGTCCATATAAATGGATATATATACAAAGCAATACTATGCTATAGTTTGCATTGAGATGGATGTCACAATAGAGGTATAATTACCATATGTTGGACATATGTATCTGTAACTTTATATTGTAACTAATTCAATAAGATGTCTCTTTGCACGTATTAATTTCGTCATTATATTATATATTGTACTATAGATTACTGTAATTGATTGTATGCACCGTTATATTTCAACACATGAGTAGATATATTTATAAATTAGAATGTATGCACGGTTATATTGTATAAATTAGAATGTATTGGGAATTTATTTAAAATCACATATAAAATATATATCAGAGCATTTAGATGCTCTGTGTCATCTAATAGAAAATAATGTCACTATAATTAATTGAATGTTTAAACACACATGTCTGTCATGTTGCTAGGAGAGTTATGATGGAGGGTAAGACAGGTACTTACCTTAACATCTCCTCTTAATTAAATAAATATATATCCAGATATATAATATATGGGATCTATAATAACTTGGGAGCAATCCCAAAAATTACATACCATGAGCACAAAGCTCTTTTTTGCTGTCTATATCCCAAAAAATACATACCATGAGCACAAAGCTCTTTTTTGCTGTCTATATCCATAACATATAATATATATTGCAACTAATTCTGGACATATATAAATACCCAATTGTTTTAGGATACAATTCTGATATCCTCTGAAGGTCCAGAGATAACATATTTTTGTTAGTACAACCAAATTGTTATATGTACTGGCTATCTCCCCTGTGCAAAAAATAACTCAATATAGACCTCTGCATTGATCTAGGCTGTTTTCAAATATTCTGTTTGGAGGAATATACTCCATATATATGTACTGGCCATCCCTCTGCGAATAATATCCTAACATAAACTCCTGTACTGATTTAGGCTTTTATCCAATATTCCATCTGTTTGGAAGAATATATTTTATAATACCTTAATTTCATCATGTATGTTGATAACTCAACGATATATTTAAGGTATATATATACAACGCTAGTAATATGCATGTATGAACTCCATATATAACATATGCTTGGTGTATGCAGTTTTAATCCATAAATGTTCAATAATACACAATGAAACCAGTGTTTGGAGCTGCCGTGCAGCAGCGCATTTAATTGTTATGACATTAAGACAACAACTAATTATGTTCCTTGTATCCAATGAGTTAATTAAGTCTGAGCCAATCGTTGTTGGGGAGGTGCCTATAAATACCCTGGTAGGGATTAGAGAGTTAATAGCAGCCCCTGACGAAGCCCGCTGGGAGAAACGCGTAGGGCCAGCTTGTATTAGCAGCAGTGTGAGAGACACGCCGAGAAGCCCCTGTGAGACATTCAGGAGGAGTTCCGGAACTGAAATCCTGTACTAACAGATCGATAACATCGCGAGAGCCGGGCCGGGTCACACGCAGCGTCACACGCCACGGCCGATCACGTGGTACGGAAGAGACTGCAGAGAGGACTGGTAAACCGGCGATTCCAAACGAGTGTGATAAACTCGCTAAAATACTCTCAACTGCTTGTATTTTTCTCACCAAATGTGAGTTGATCACCCATATTTTATACAATCTTCTTTAGATTAAATTGGTTTTACACATATTTGCTCCCCTCCATTATTTCCTCCCCACCCCCCCTTCCCCACCCCCCTTTCTGTGAGATTCATCCATAGTGAGACGTGAGTGCCTGGGAAGAAGATCTCCTGGATGAGCAGCAGCTGATTTCCTGCAAAGAAGATCTCTGGAAGACCAAGCAATATTCAAACAAGTCCTGAAAAGCTACGTTCGTGAGTCCCAGAGAGGATTAAAAGCTCATAATTATTTGATCAGTGTAAGCGCATATCTTACCATTCTTATATTTATATAATTATAGATATACTGCCCTATGATCCCTTTTTGTGTTTTCTCTCTCCCTTTTTCCACTTGCACTTAGGTCACTCTTCTCCATATATATATATATATATATATATAATTTTTACATTTATCAAACTAAATATAATTTTGCCATTAGTTAAATTTGGTCCTAAATTATTTTGGGCTGCTTTTAAAGGCATGATGAAAGCCTCTCAGATCAAAGCATTCAGCTTGATCAAAAGTGATAAAATCAACTGAAGCTACAGATGTGGATATTAATTATTGTTTCTGCTGGCGCATTGTAGCGGGGGACACACAACACGCAAGCGGGAGCAACTGCCATTGAAAATGCATTAGCCGTGTGGGGAAAAAAGGACAAGGCTAAATCACAGACAAGTGCTATAATGACTTTTTACATCTATATATGAAACGCAAATGAAATGAAGACTATACTTTATGGCTAAACTTTGGCACTAATTTACAGTATATAGGAATAAAGGGGGAATTGTGAAGATAAATTGTGCATACAATAGGCACCAATAATTAAACACACAAATTCTTAATCACATGAATATTTTCTAATGAACCTTACATAGGATTTCCCTAAAACCTGATAATGTACTTATACTGTAACATGATCATAGTTTATACTGCATATTTTGTTGCTGTTATGTCAAATAGTGAACAAATTGTTTGGATTTAGTCTTGGCGCTCTTCAGGGGTCTCCTGGAAAATCAAAGCGCTGCTCAGAAGGTCTGATGAGCTCTAAAGCTCAAGTTGCCTAGAAGCAACTTTAATTCATGGTTTCATAGTTTACCTCCTCTGATTCAGATGAAAGAGTACCTTTGGTATGTTAGAAGTACAAAACTGTTTATTGATTACTTTCATCTACAGCTCCATAAATGGATGTTTATAGGAAGGAGAGGAAAAATAGCTATTATTATACAGACCATATTCGGGCCTCGATTCACTAAAGGTCCATAATTTAAAAAAAAAAACTTGCGTTATTAATTCTTAGTGGTGACTTCACCTTAAGTGTAAAATCAGTGATAATGGGTTTTATCCCACAGTAATATTTCAGGGTTATTTTTAACAGCTCATATAAGCATGCAAGTACAGTAGTTAATGCCAAATAACTTATTCACATGCAATTCTCTAAACTATGATACTTGGGGATAGACTATCGCCAAAAAACATTGCCAGTTTTTAGCACTTATCCAAGGCTGGAGTAAGTCTTATTTTGACTATTGGCCACTATATAAATAGGCAAGATAAAACTAGTCAACCTGGAATAGGTGAATATGTAGGTGATAGAAAATATAATGTATACCATATTAATATATTAACCCCCTAGTAGCCCAAGTGGTCAGCTAGTCATGGTCATCCAATGACTCCTTGGCCACTTGGACTACTAAATGGTTAATATTTGCACATATTGATGTTATGCTTTTTATGTTTTATTTGTACGGTATTGTATTGTATGTCTTTATTTATATAGCGCCATTAATGTACATAGCGCTTCACAGTAGTAATACACGTGGTAATCAAATAAATAACAGATAATATAAATAACAGATCATGGGAATAAGTGCTTTGGACATAAAAGTAACATAAAGGAAGAGGAGTCCCTGCCCCGAGGAGCTTACAGTATAATTGGTAGTTAGGGAGAACGTACAGAGACAGTAGGAGGGAGTTCTGGTAAGTGCGTCTGCAGAGGGTCAAGCTTTATGTACAGTATCATGTGTTCAGAATATCCACAGTGCTATTCATATGCTTCTTTAAGCAAGTGTGTCTTAAGTTGGGTCTTAAAGGTGGATAGAGAGGGTGCTAGTCGGGTACTGAGGGGAAAGGCATTCCAGAGGTGTGGGGCAGTCAGTCAAAAAGGTTTAAGGCGGGAGAGGGCTTTAGATACAAAGGGGGTAGAAAGAAGACATCCTTGAGAAGAACGCAAGAGTCTGGATGGTGCATAACGAGAAATTAGGGCTGAGATGTAAGGAGGGGCAGAAGAATGTAAAGCTTTAAAAGTGAGGAGAAGAATGGAGTGTGAGATGCGGGATTTGATCGGAAGCCAGGAGAGGGATTTCATGAGGGGAGATGCTGAGACAGATCAAGGAAAGAGTAGAGTGATTCTGGCAGCAGCGTTTAGGATAGATTGTAGGGGAGACAGGTAAGAGGCAGGAAGGCCGGTCAGCAGGAGGTTACAGTAATCAAGACGGGAGAGAATGAGTGTCTGAGTCAGAGTTTTAGCAGTCGAACAACAGAGGAAAGGGCGCTTCTTTGTTATATTGCAGAGGAAAAAGCGACAAGTTTTAGAAATGTTTTGAATGTGAGGGGCGAATGTGAGAGAGGAGTCGAGTGTGACCCCTAGGCAGCGTGCTTGGGCTACTGGGTGAATGATCGTAGTTCCAACAGTAATGTGGAAGGAGGTAGTAGGGCCAGGTTTGGGAGGAAGTATAAGGAGCTCTGTTTTAGCCATGTTGAGTTTAAGGCAACGGAGGGCCATCCAGGATGATATAGCAGAGAGACATTCAGAAACTTTGGTTTGTACAGCAGGTGTAAGGTCGGGTTTTGAAAAGTATATTTGTGAGTCTTCAGCATAGAGGTGATAATTAAACCCAAAAAATGTTATTAGGTCATCTAGAGAGAGTGTGTACAGAGAAAAGAGAAGAGGTCCCAGGACAGGGCCCTTGGGTACCCCCACAGAGAGATCAATAGAGGAGGAGGTGTTAGTAGAAGAGGCACTGAAAGTACGATGGGAGTGGTAGGATGAGATCCAGGATAGAGCTTTGTTCTGAATACCAAGAGTATGGAGAATGTGAAGGAGAAAAGGGTGGTTCATGGTGTCAAATGCTGCAGGGAGGTCGAGTAATATGAGCAGAGTGTAATGACCTCTGTCTTTGGCAGCATGGAGGTCGTCAGTTATTTTAGTGAGGGCTGTTTCCGTGGAGTGAGCAGTGCGGAAGCCAGATTGTAGAGGGTCTAGGAGAGAATAGGTGTTGAGAAAATGGAGCAAGCGAGAGAATACAAGACGTTCAAGGAGTTTAGAGGCAAAAGTCAGGTAAGTGAATAGAGCGCAGGTTTCTGCAGAACCGGGGGGTAGACGGAGGTGGAGAAGGGGAGAAGCGAGATAGAGAGAATGAGATGAGGTGATGGTCAGAGAGAGGAAAAGGGGAAATGGAGAAATCAGAGAGAGAGAGAAGTTTTTAGTGAAAACCAGGTCTAAGTAGTGGCCATCCTTGTGGGTGCTGGCTGCAGTCCACTGTTGAAGGCCAAAAGAAGAGGTTAAAGAAAGAAAGCGGGAAGCCCAAGGGAGAGAGGGGTCATCAATGTGGCAATTGAAGTCCTCAAGGAGAAGAACAGGGGAGTCTGAGGAGAGAAAGAAAGAGAGCCAGGATTCAAAGTGAGAGAGAAAGGCAGAAGGGGGATGAGTAGAGGAAGGTGGACGATAGATGACCGCCACGTGGACAGGGAGAGGAGAGAAGATCTGGACAGTGTGAACCTCAAAGGAGGGAAAAGCAAGATAGGGGGTGTGACAGGGTAAATAAAAGCCACCAGCTATATGCCTGGCAGACATATGTTTAGTCTGCAGTGCAGCAGTGAGGAGGTTAATTTCAGCTGGGAAGCTCATGGCAATTAGTTGAATCCCAGCTGCCTAATCAAGGTGTGTTAAAAACCCCAGGATGTGCACACATGCTGGCTGGTCAGCAGACAGGAGTGAGTTACTGGAGAGATTACTGAAACAAGGTCTGTCTTCTTGTATGCTGTCTGAAGCAGGGAAATACCCTGAAAACTCTGGAGAGAGAACAGCTTGATGTAAGGTCTGTTTGCAAAGTACATTTTGATGAACTGTTGTGTCCTGCACGCTGAAGAAAAACCTGTTTTGTTTACATGCTGAAGATAAGCTATTTTTCTTTTGTTTGGTGATGAGAAGCTATTGGTTTTTGGTGTGCTGTATGTGTTAAGGCTAAAATAAATAAGCCTTATCCAAAAACCCCGCGTGTGTAGTTGCATGTACGCTGCAACATATGGTGTAAGAAGTGGGATTGTCAAAAGGCCCCTGCAGTTAAAGGGCCACACACACACAAGAATGAAAAAAATGGAAGAATTTTTTTAAGAGTTTATGTGCGAGCAGACCAGACAGCAGGGACAGTTAATGCAGGAGCAGGCCCGGCTACAAGCAGAGAGAGATGAAAGACTATTGCAGCAGCAAACCCAGCTCCTAACCCAGCAGCAGGCAGCACAGGAGGAGCGGATGGCCAAGCTGCTGACCCAATTCCAGGGGTCTGCCAGTCCAGACCTTGCAAGCAAACCCCCGATACTCCTGAGGAAAATGGCACCGAACGAGGATCCAGAGGCTTTTTTACTAACATTTGAAAGAGTTGCCGAAGCACAGGGCTGGGCTACAGATCGCTGGGCAATTGCTTTGGCCCCGCTCCTCATAGGAGAAGCCCAGGCCTCATATTAGGGCCTCCCAGCAGATCAGGCAATGGACTACCGACAAGTAAAAGCCGCCACACTGGATCGCTTAGGTCTGACCCCAGAGACCTACCGGCAGCAGTTCCGGAACATGAAGTACACCGCTAAGATGAGACCCCGGGTCCTCGCTCAGCGGTTATTGGACTTGTGTACGCGCTGGATACAACCCGAAGAGTGCACTAAGGAGGCAATTCTTGAGCAGGTGGTTTTGGAACAATTTCTACAAATAATACCCCCTTCTGCACGCATGTGGGTAAAACGCCACGCTCCTGAAACCTTAGCTTTGGCGGTCCGACTCATGGAGAACTTCCTTGGGGCTGAGCAGCAGGTGAGTGTCCTGGACCCGACTCCATCGGCACTTGCGGACATCCGAAGAGGGAGGTCGGATCAACGGGGAACCTACGGCCCGTCCCTATGCAACCACCAAGGCCAACGGAAGGAGCAGTCGTTCCAGCAAGGATGGAGTCCAAATGCTAGTCCTCGCCGAGACTCTCATTTTCTTTCTGATGTCGGCTCGTCGCAAAATGAGAGGAACTTCCGAGGACGTCGCCCACAGGACCCCCCAGATGCCTGGTCTCCAGTATCCGGTCCAGCGGAGCGCTATCTACAGCCCCCTCCTGCGAGGGAACCCTCTCCATGTTCCGCCTGCGAAGAACAAGGCCATTGGCATGTGGACGGTCCACAGATGGATTGTTCCCTCAGCAGGACCGTCGCCTCGGCCTTCACTGGAGAAAAATACAAGCCCTGGCTACTTCCAACCCTGATTGGGGGAAAAAACGTCCAGGCCCTTGTAGATTCAGGCTCTGGGAAAACTCTGGTCCTCCAGGAAATATTACCGCCTAACGTGTGTTCTTTTGACTCCCCATGGAGTATAGAATGTATACACGGCGATGTAAAGCGGTATCCGATGGCCAAAATCCAGCTACAGGTAAAAGGCCAGGAGACCTACCTCAAAGTAGGAGTCGCTCCTTGGCTCCCTGCCCCCGTTGTGCTCGGCTGTGATTGGCCTTTCTTTTCGGACCTAATGGCTCCAGTCTCTTACAAGGAGCCTTATTCTACGGCTCAGGAGAACCTTGGCAAACTGTTCCCCTTCTCTGCAGACCTTTTTCCCAGTAGACACCGGGTTCAAAAGACTTGGAAGCAAAGACGCTCTGACAAACAGGACTGGTTGCAGAAATCTGGGTCTCAAGGTGACCATTCTAATAGCCAGAAGGCACAAGTGATGACTGGGGATGGCCAGAGGGAGAGGGATATGAGCCCTGGAGACTTACCAGACCTATACCTCCCTGATTTTCGCCAGAGGCAAAGGGAAGACCCAGTCCTTGCTTGACAGTATGACAAGGTGGTAAAAAATTATGAGCAAATTTTGAATGTACAGGGGGTGATAGTATTCCCCCATTTTGAGTTAACAAATGATATCCTGTATAGGGTGAATAGGCAGACACAAATAGGGGAGGACACCAGACAGATATTGGTTCCCAAGGGGTTTGTTAAATCTGTGTTCACTCTAGCCCATATTGTCCCTTGGGGTGGTCACCTGGGCAGGGATAAAACATTGGACCGTATTTCATCCCAATTCTATTGGCCAGGGATGCATAGTGATATTGCTAAGTTATGTGCGGCATGTCCGGAGTGCCAGCTAACTAGTCAAAAGGGACAAAAACCTTTGGTTCCTCTATCCTTGGTGTCAGTTCACTTTGACTGGATTGGGGTAGACTTGGTAGGACCTCTAGAACCTTCTTCGAAAGGGCACAGGTTTATTCTTGTAATTGTTGATTATGCAACAAGATATCCTGAGGCGTTCCCCCTGAGAACAGCAACGGCGAAGCAAGTAACCAAAAAGTTGTTGGAGCTGTTCTCACCGGTTGGACTTCCCCAGGTTATGTTGACAGACCATGGTACAAATTTTATGGCTAAGTTGATGCAGGATGTCTTAAAATGATTAGAGGTCAAGTCTGTTCGGACGTCGGTCTACCATCCACAGACTGACGAATTGGTGGAAAGATTTAACCGAACTCTAAAAGGGATGCTGAGGAAATGTGTGGATTCAGAGAAGAGAGCCTGGGATGAACTTCTCCCTTTTCTGCTGTTTGCAGTGCGGGAAGTTCCCCAGGCCTCCACGGGATTCTCTCCATTTGAACTGCTGTATGGCCGCCATCCCCAGGGTATCCTAGACCTCCTAAAGGAGTCCTGGGAGGAAAAGCGGTGCCCTTCTATGAATACCCTGCAATATGTACTAGACCTTAGGAAGCGACTAGATGTGGTCGGCCATTTTGCTAGGGAGAATCTTAGATCAGCCCAAGACAGTCAGGAGAGACAGTACAATCAGAATGCTCGCATGAGAGTGTTTCACCCGGGAGACCAGGTGATGTTATTATTACCCAGTTGCGAGAGTAAACTCCTGGCCAAATGGCAGGGCCCATTCGAAGTACTCAGCCTCACGGGTGATGTGAATTACGAGATCGCTCAACTAGGGTCCAGGAAGGGTAAACAAATTTACCATGTGAACTTGCTGAAACCCTGGAAGATGCAGCAGGCTTTATTCATCCACCCGGTGGAGGAGGAAACGGATTTGGGTCCTCAGCCCCCACGGGAGAACATCGTGGGTGACGATAAAATCCCAATGGGTAAACAGTTGTCCTCTGAACAAAAAGGGGACTTGTTAGCAATAATTACACAATTCCATGATGTTTTTTCTGATTTACCAGGACAAACTAACTTAATTTCACATGCGATCGAGACAGCACCTGGGGTAAAAGTACGTTCCCGTCCTTATAGGTTGCCTGAAAGTCGTAGGGCCCTGGTAGAGAAGGAGGTACAAGAAATGTTACACTTAGGAGTGATTGAGGAATCATGCAGTGAGTGGTGTAGTAAACTAGTTATGGTCCCTAAACCTGATGGGAAGGTAAGAAATTGTGTGGACCTCCGAAAGGTCAATGCGGTATCCAAGTTTGACGCATATCCAATGCCAAGGGTGGACGAATTAATTGACGCCCTTGGTAATGCGGAATATATATCCATGTTGGACTTAATAAAAGGATACTGGCAAATACATTTAGAGGAAAAGTCCAAGTGCAAAACAGCCTTTGCCACTCCCATGGATTTATACCAGTTTGTGACAATGCCATTTGGACTGCATGGAGCCCCAGCCACATTTCAGAGACTCATGGATAAAGTGCTGAGACCCCATAGGGCTTATGCCGCAGCCTACCTAGATGACATTGTCATTTATAGTAAACACTGGCGGGCCCATCTAAATAGGCTGAAAGCAGTCCTCAAATCTCTCAGAGAGGCAGGGCTCACAGCCAACCCTAATAAATGTGCCTTGGGTAAGGCAGAAACCAAATACTTAGGGTTTGCAGTGGGAGGTGGAAAAGTAAGGCCACTAGCCGACAAGGTACTTGCCCTGAAAGAAGTTCTGACCCCCCAAACAAAAACGCAGATACGCTCTCTGCTGGGTTTAGCAGGATACTACCCGCGCTTCATCCCCAACTACTTGGAAGTGGCAGCCCCTTTAACGGACCTAACAAAAAAGTGTGCCCCTACACAAGTGGTATGGTCAAGGGAGTGTCAGAGAGCCTTTGAGGACATAAAAAGGTGTCTATCAGAGGGTCCCGTCCTTAGAAGCCCAGACTTCAACAGGCCTTTTGTAGTGCAAATGGATGCATCAGAGATAGGGCTAGGGGCAGTGTTGTCACAAAAGTTTGAGGGAGTTGAACACCCTATCCTATTCCTGAGTAGGAAATTGTTCCAGAGGGAAAAAAAATACTCAGTGATTGAGAAGGAGTGCCTCGCAGTAAAGTGGGCAATCAAGGCTTTAAGGCATTACCTGGCAGGAATCCATTTTACTCTGGTGACAGACCATGCTCCACTGAAGTGGTTAAATAGCATGAAAGATTCCAATGCTAGGTTAACTAGGTGGTATATGGCCCTCCAACCCTTCTCATTTGAGATTCAGCACAGGCCGGGAAAAGAGAACGCAAATGCGGATTTCTTTTCTACAGAAGGGGTGGATGGTCGGGCTTCAACTGTGTGTAGCCCCAGCCACACACTAACAGGGGAGGAATGTGACAGGGTAAATAAAAGCCACCCGCTATATGCCTGGCAGACATATGTTTAGTCTGCAGTGCAGCAGTGAGGAGGTTAACTTCAGCTGGGAAGCTCATGGCAATTAGTTGAATCCCAGCTGCCTAATCAAGGTGTGTTAAAAACCCCAGGATGTGCACACATGCTGGCTGGTCAGCAGACGGGAGTGAGTTACTGGAGAGATTACTGAAACAAGGTCTGTCTTCTTGTATGCTGTCTGAAGCAGGGAAATACCCTGAAAACTCTGGAGAGACAACAGCTCGATGTAAGGTCTGTTTGGAAAGTACATTTTGAGGAACTGTTGTGTCCTGCATGCTGAAGAAAACCTGTTTTGTTTACATGCTGAAGATAAGCTATTTTTCTTTTGTTTGGTGATGAGAAGCTATTTGTTTTTGGTGTGCTGTTTATTTTAAGGTTAAAATAAATAAGCCTTATCCAAAAAACCCGCGTGTGTAGTTGCATGTACGCTGCAACAGGGGGGAATAGGAAGGGTTCGGTAACGGCAGAGAGAGGAGAGCAGGAGCCCCACGCCTCCACCCCTGCCATCAGGGCGCGGAGTGTGGGAGAAGGAAAGGCCACCGTAGGAGAGGGCAGCTTCCAGAGCAGAGTCCGACTGAGTGAGCCAGATCTCAGTTATAGCAAAGAGAAGCAGGGAGTGAGAGAGAAAGAAGTCATGCATAGAGAGGAACTTGTTAGAGAGGGAGCGAGCATTCCAAAGGGCACAGGAGAATGGGAGAGAGGAGGGAGGGTGGCAGGGGATGGGTATGAGGTTGGAGGGGTTAACACCAGAAGGAGTAGAAGTTGCATGTAGGAGGCGAGGATGAGAGCACGTAGAAGTAAGGCAGGGACCAGGATTGGGAGAGATATCCCCAGAAGCAAGGAGGAGAAGCATGGAAAGAAAGAGAATGTGTGAGGATGATTTGTAGGGGTTTGTTTTAGTGCAGGGTGTATAGCTGTGTGGTGACAGAGGGCGCAGGTAAGAAAGGAGTTCATGTGAACTGAGAAGTGGGGAAGAAAGGAGAGATGGAGATATATGAATAGAGTTAGAGACATAAGGAGACTGGTGGAATGAAGTGCATAATTTGAAAATAAGTGAGGTTACAGCAAATATAAAAAGTAAAGGCAGCATTACAGCAACAGCAATAGTTAAGTGTTGAGATGTGCAGTCTGAGATAGATGATATCCTCCTTTCCAACGTAGATCAAAAGCAGGAATCAGAAGCAGTAGGTGTTGTCCACTTTTTGACTTCATGGTGTTCATGTTGTATGTTCATGGCTAATCTTTTTGGTGCCCTGAAGGCATTCCTTTGCAATGCCTTTTTGTCTTAAAGCATTAACTGGTTTAAATAATTTTCTTCGATAGGGTTTTGTAGGAAATTATATTATTAACCCCATGGTAGAAACGTGTTGTATAGCAGATTAAAGCAAATTTCAATGAGTTATCAATTATTTGCTAGCATTTTTCATGTATGCAAATGAGCTGCATGTTGCAACCTAGTTACAGTATGAATAAATACTTTTTAGTGAATATGATGTAATTAAAAAAATTATCATTGCAATCCAATTTTTTGTAACACTAAATTTCAATAAATACCGTGTAAGGTAGTCAAGGGGTTAAAACTCCCTTTACAGGGCAGGAAACTGCACAGGTGTCGGATTTCATACATAAACTGGGAGGTGTGCACAATGAACTCCTGATTAAGCAGGGATAATAGGCAAGAAGCTCTCAGAGACAGAGAGACTGCTTTCCTCCAGAGAGAGAGAGGAAGTGAAACTTCTCACAGCCAGGAGAGAGTCTGGTTGTTATGGACCCTATGACTGAAGGAAGCAGGTCTGCGGGGTTAGCTGGGAATCACACCTAGGATAAAGATTACCACGGACTGGACAACCTGTCCCCAGAACTGGTGTTCCTGAAGGAGCAACATGGAGACCATGGGATAGGAATCCCCTGCAAATACAGATAAGCAATAAAAACTGTAGGACTCTGACATGTTAAAACACTGTTTGTTTGCACAAGATAGTATATGCTTTGGGCTGGGACCCAGAATAGTTGGCCAGTGCCATTAGATAGGGCAGAAGTAGTGAGTTAGTTTCCCTATAGGGTTGTTGATTAGTTGTCTTCTGGTTAATAAACAAAGTCCGGTTAAGCTTAACCCTCTGTCTTAGCGTCTTACTGCCCTCGCGTACAAGCCGCTCCGTCACATACTGTTAAAAAAAAACAGGCAAGATTGGTGCTTTAAAGTACATTACACCTATTCTGCCTCTACTAGTGAACACATTTGGAACTGTTTACAGTAGATCATGGAGCATTAGGAATAGTTAGGGGAGGAGATGATAAACATAATTATAATGGCATGAACTGTATTATGTTCTTCATTTCAGACCATCACTTTTTCACTTTTCACCCTGCTCCAAAAAATTCTCCAGGTGTGAAGTGACATAATGCTATTTGGATAAAATACTTACACTAAATGTTTGTTCTTTACACTTTACCTTAACTGAAAACTAAACTCCCCACAAGTAGGCCAGGAACACAATTAGAAAAATCCTGAGGAAATCAAAATTGTTGGAAAAATTGTATTATTTGAAACACATTATTGTGTTCTTTGGAGACTGTAATTCACCTATTCTAAGGTAACATACAGCTGCAACTGCTGGTTGTAGATCGCTTGCCTTGGGAAATCTGCACTAAAACCCATCCAATGCTGCGAGATTACTGCAGCCAGACTAATGACCCATCGGATTAACACTGCGGCAGTCCCTGCATTTGAAGGGGACTCACGCTGTGTGAATCCTACCGGGTTGTGAATCCTATTCAAATGCTGGGACCCCCACTGTGTTAATCTGATGGGCCATTAAAGAGAGTTACTGCAAGATGGTCACAAATTTTCCTAGGCAAGTGGTCTAAAACCGGCAGTTGCATCTGTACATTTTTCTTATATCAATTTTTTCAAGAAGAAATATTAAAAGTTTAATGTGAAGCAATGCAGTGAATTTACTGAGAAAAACTGACCACTCACCTAATTCCAATTATAGAGTACAATACACTCCCATAGAAAAGAGTATTTTAAAATATGGCATAGCTAGGTACCTTGACTCAACCCCTGAAGAAGTGTGCGTTAGCACATGAAACATGTGAGGGTTTTAGTGATGCCACAATGCTGGCATCAACGTGGCAGGCATTAGGCACCTGGAAGCAACTGTGATACTTCATGAGATGGTTGTATGGCGTTGGCATGCTACACACTTTCAAGTCCACTTAGATGCTATTGCATACCTTGTATATATATTTACAACTAGGGAATACTCGCCAGTGGTTCTGAGTTAGTCATAATACGCCTGCTATAGTTTACATCGATACTACTGTATACTTTGTATATATATTTACAAATAAAGAATATGAGCCAGGCATAACATCACACTCATATCATTGCGGATTACAGATTTTCGTGTAATTGTGCGTGCCTGATACTTTATCACTGACCTCCCCATTCTGGGAGTTTTTTTCTAGTTGGGTTAGATGCGGGGATTGCATGTATTTCTTCTATTGACATCAAGACACAATATATCCGTAGGATCATTGTAATTAGACCACTTCTGGTCCAAGTGTCTCATGCAGCATCTGTATGAGGCGATAGTGTACATATCATAATCATCTATATTATATATACATATATATATATGTGATCATCACCACAGACAGATAGTATCTTGCTTCCAATTGCATGTTGTGGGTTACTCTGTGTGGGTTACCACACAGCTATTCTGTATTGGCAACACACTTACTTACCCAATACTTATTCAATACGTAGGATCAATGAGCCGCCTCACCTTGTGGATTTTAATTTATCTGTACATAATTTCACTTGTGTCGTTGTTTATAAGGATCATCAATAACATGTTGTTATTTTTCCTTGCTATCTATTTGATGGCTAATTAAGTACTCCATACATTTATCAATTCTTGAGTTTTTCCGATACCTTTGTATTTAGAAATATTGGTATTCCATGACTATCTGAGTCGGAACACAATATTAAAATGTAATGCCCCGAGTGCAGGTTGAAAGGGATCTAATGTAAGCACTTTTGTTCTATATTTCATGTTGTACTGTATGTGAAGCATTGCACCCTGGTTTATGGACATAATACTAGTTATCTACATAAAGTAATACCGTATTTGTTAAAACTACAGTAGAAACATGGCTTAATGGCCATATCTGCATGCTATATAGAATTGGTTTGAAATCTGCCCTTGGTAACTGTTTCCTTTTGATTATTGAATTCAAAGTAAAAGGTCATTCACACCAGAAGTTGCAAGTCTACAGTTCCACTTAGTTCCACCGTATAATACTCATCAGTATTTCCAGTTTCAAGCAATTATAACATGTGAAGCTGTCTGTTTTGCAAGCCTTCAAAGCTCCACAAAGTGCAATAAAATGGATCTAGCATTTGATTTAGCTTGTTATGTATGAGGCTTAACTTGTTGTCCATATCAAACTGAAAGGATTAATGTCTCATTTAGTATGTCATTCAGAACTTGCCAATAAACATACCAAGGAAGCATTCTTTCATAAGCAATGTAGAGAGGTTTCAGGTCTAGTAGGGTAGCCATAAAGTGCGACTATGATATGAGAAATATGCTTAAAGCAAAACACTGATAAGATTCCATTGTGTAACCATCTTTTTTTTAAATGTCATCCATTTAAAGACCTACAAATGATTTCATATGACATTTAAAGATTAAATATATGTAGCCTTTCTGTTGGCCATTTTATCACTGCTTTTATTATAGAATGTATCATTTGCTTGCTGAACTTATTTGTACTATTCATGATTGTTCCAAAAAGGAAGAAACAGAAATTAGAAATCATATGTGCATGTCAGGTATCCTGTTAATCATAAAACAAAATGTCAGAGTGGTTTATGAATAGTAAAAGATTGCAATTTTTGGAAAATTGTATACAAAAAATAGCTGTCTAGTTTGGCCTGTTTATTTGCATGTATTTTTACAGGATTTACACTACTTATTTCTATATTCAAAACATATTTAAGCCCAAAGCTGATATTATTATTCAATGTTTAAAATTGGTCATCAAATCTTTTACACTACGCAATTAAAATAATGAATACATTTCAAATGTAGCTACAAGGAATGTATGGCAAGTCACTGTTCAAGTATTTGTACAGTATTGCCAATACAGACAATAATTCAGATCAACCTGTGGCAAATCATTTGTTGACTGCAGATCACTCAGTAGCAGACCTCAGATGTACAGTATGCCTAATGATCAGGTTCTCCTTAAACTGAGAGGGGGAACACAGCACAGTATTTACTACAGAGCTTCTGGATACAGAAGTTACAAACTATAGGGTAGATTATGAGAAGTGTGCTAAAAGAGGGAAAATAACATTATGTTACCTAATTACTGTGGGTAACGGACATAATTTTTATTTCTTTTAATGGGGTTTCTCAAAGCTAATAATATGTATAAATAAAAAATGTAAGCAAAACCACCATTGTCACGTTACCTGCATTTTCCACTATGCTGCATTGGTCAAACTTTAAGGCCCATTATTAAGGTAGTGTTATTAACACAGATTTTCATATGTTATTAAAAACTAATGCAAATCTTGTTATGCTGTTGAAAAATATTTATTTATAACTCGTATTAACTTTTTCACTTAACTATATGGTTAACCCATAGTAAGTACAGTTAAAAAAAAAACTATGTAAACAATTGTTTTAAAAAACAAATACATATAAAAGAAAACAGACTTACCTTGGGGCTTGTCTAAAGTGTCAGGCCTAAGGCGGGACCCCGGCTCTCCCCAGCTACACGTCTCCCTCCTCACTGTCATATGCCAGGCCTCTCTGATATGAGAGGGAGGCTTTTTAATGCAGATCTAATAAAATCATTAGTATTTTTCAACTTGACCCACTTTCTTTTGTCTGTGCGCCATATTTTTGTTTTTTTGCTTATATTCACCACATCATTGGCAGCAAATCCATTAAGGAGACACAGGACAGAGACATACAATTGTGAGTATATTTGCATAGCAGTAGGTTGTTTCATAATAGGATGATCCAGGGGCTATCCCAATGAGGTCTTGAGGGGTGGGTTCATGCCCACTAGCTCATACCTTCAAGGTGCCTTTGCCTCTTATGGACTTTATTTCTGAGACTCCTACTCATTTACTCTAATCATTCGTTGTTATTATTAGTCTCAATTCCTGTCACTCTATTTATGCGTGACTTAATGATAGATATATTGATCCTGCACTCTTGAGAGCCTATACCATTTACATTTTTGTACATACAGTAGTGTGGAGGGAGGCCTGCAGATGGGGAAAGCCGGGGCCTGGCGGCAACTGCTTTGTCCGGCCACAGGGCCCCAAACAGCCACCGAGCCCGGGACATTTGTCCCGGCTAATCCCCCCTGTTGGCGCCCTGTTTTGAAATACCCTTTGAACGCTGGTAAAGCTGGGTGACACATTGAATCTACAAGAGGACTTCAACTAAACGTATTGAGCTTTTCTTAACCTCCTGCCAGTGGGACTCAAGTTCGATAACACATTTGATATCTATCGGTAAGGCAATTTAATCATGTGTTTGCGAGTATATTTGATGCTGGAAACCCCTTATTCGTATACTGTACATTTATTAAATAGATTAACACTATGGAGCATGCACTTTTTCTTTTTGCAGTTAAGATCTATACTGGAACTGGTGGATTCCATCCAGCTGCTAGGGCTCCACCCCATATCTTTATGAATTATATCTTGCATTGGATGATTTCCTAAACCGTAAATTCTTTTAATTTAAAGGAATCATATTTTTTTCATATACAGATGAAATCATTGTGTGTATATGCATTTAATACTAAATATATATATATATATATACTCTATCAAATGAAATATTACTGTATGCTCATTTGCATGTCTTAGACAGGTCTGCAACCCCGCCTTTCACCATTATCATCAGCACACAGCGCTTCCACTGCAGCAAGGGATTCTGGGAAATGACATGCAAATGAGCTCACAGTGCCACTTTTTGCTTCAAAGCCATTTTAAACATGGTCCCTATAGGCTTAAGCTTGCTGCATGGTCACAGCTTTAAGCACAGCCTGGGTTAAGATGCATAGCTATATGCTTTGCTGTGGAGGGTTTTTGTCACTTTTTTTACTCACCATAATATATATATATATATATATATATATATATATATATATATATATATATATATATATATATATATATATATAAACAAAATACCCGCAACAGATTGCAATGATAACGGACACTAAAGTCAGGTAAATAAGTTGATAAATTTATAATCACCCCTGACGGTGCTAAGGGCAGTAAATATATCACAACAAGAAACAAACAGGACCCTTAAAACAGCACTCTAGTATGTCCAAAAAAGTACAAAATTATATTCAAGCAATATCAGAAAAAATATATACAACATAAAATTAAAATTCCTGAGGTAATGAAATCCCAAAAACCTGTCCTGACTGTCAACTATAATTCTTGTGCAAGTATACAAGACCATATATTTATCATAATAAATAATACATGTATACTACACAGAAATAAAGAACCATTGTTAAACCTCATTAGTTGGACCAGGTGAAAAAAAAATATATTTTTCACCTTAACCCATAATACACCGGCCGGTGCGAGCTGAAGCATAAAAGATGCAAGACATCCCTTGATAATATATCACATAACACAGCAATAGGAAAACCATGTGAGCAGCAGTGTTCCAAGTGGAGCATGGTCTGTAATTAACCTGAAAAAAGCAAGTGCAAGCAGCTTTTGATTTTCCAATGTGAACACGGAAGAGCTAGCAAGATCCCAAACATGAGAGGTATACGGAGCGAACAAGGAGATACAGGGTTCAGCTTCTGCAGTGAGAGAGGCACCACACTTGTCACAGAAGCTCAGTTGAATCCACGCTGCAGTGTTGGGGGTTTGTAAGGAATTGGAGAGCACGTCCCCCGTGGCGTGTTCCCTCCTTACTTGCTGCTCCACAAACCTCTGCACTTTTTACAGAGCACGTGTGCACCCACGGAGAACTTTCAATGGTTTCAAGGAGCTTGGCTCCGCCCCCCGATTGCGACGCATGTCCACCATGCGCGGCTCGCACACATGACACGTGTGCACCGTTCCCCAGCTGTGGGTCAACCTTCCTTATCACTCCCATCTGTCTCCTGCACCTCCCAGCCTATCCCTGCCTCCGCAGAGGCCGCTCCTCCGCTCCACCCACCTGTCTCATTGGTCACATTCCTTCATTTATGTTCCGCCGTTCCCTTCATTCTTTGGCTGAGCATAGTTCAAGGTAGCCTTGTGTTTCCACATCCCTGTTCCTGCTGCGTTTGTTGTACCTTACCTTACCTTACTTTGCTGTCTGATCTCCTGTGTACCAACCTGCCTTGACTTAGGACCTTCTCTGGATACCGACCGGGCTTGACTGCGGACCCTTCTCTGGATACTGACCCCAGCTTGCCTCTGACCTTCCGTACATCTCCATTCCTGACCACGGCATTCTAACAAACTACTATCCTACCGGCTCCTACCTTTGACCATGGCACTCCGGACACTGACTACTCTCCTGGCTCTGACCTCCGACCCTGGCAAGTATCAAGACTATCTTCTCCAATCCCGACCTGGCGACCTTGACTATCCACTCTCCAGACGTGCCTCCGCTGCTGTGGATGACGCAGTATATACTTTCCCACCTCAGTACCGGGGTCCCGGTGAGCGCGAGCATTACAGTATGCTCAGCCCAATGAACATGGACCCCAATGGAGGGGATAACTGTTGATGGCTTCCAACCTGAAAGGCACAGGTTTACGGATGACTGGAATTGCATTCCTTAAGGCGAAATCTTGGTCAATAAAGTTACCTCCTGACCCAGAGTCGACAAAGGCCGAAGCTGAGGCTAGAAAGTTAGGACCCTTGAGAGATATGGGAAGCATGATACAGCTTGGCAATATTTCTTGGGAAGGAGAGATAGTGCCCAATGTGATCCCCTTATACCTCATTGAGCGTTTGCATTTCCCGGTTTGAGTGGACAACGAAGCAACTGGTGTCCGGAATGACCGCAGTAGTGGCAGAGACCACTATCCCGCCGGTGCTGTTTCTCAGTGAAAGATAATCATGGCTTCACAGCTGCATGGATTCAGGATCATCAGGAGCCAGAGGATCTATAGGAGCAAGATTGAAAGTAGGGTTTCTGGCGTAGGGTCTGGAAA
The DNA here is from genome assembly GCF_040206685.1 of Ascaphus truei. Lineage (NCBI taxonomy): Eukaryota > Metazoa > Chordata > Amphibia > Anura > Ascaphidae > Ascaphus > Ascaphus truei. The sequence goes on from NC_134490.1 coordinate 90,412,676, forward strand.
CCTGCAAACTCTCTCTTATAACAAACGACGGTCACAAGGAGGAGATCTCTCTAGATGTAATCCATACTCCATCCGTTGAGGTAATCTTAGGTCTTCCGTGGCTCAAACGACAGAATTCACAGTTGGATTGGACCAACAAAGGACCCATACAGTGGAGCTCTCAATGTGCCAAATCTTGTATTAGTCCGTGGCAGCAAATCGGCGGTCTAAAGATTCCCAAAGAAGACTAGACCATTTTATCCAAAGTTTATACTGAATTCAAAGATGTCTTTGACAAGGTACGCTCTGAAGTTCTTCCACCTCATCGGCGTTTTGATTGCCCAATTGATCTTTTGCCTGGCTCCGTTCTACCCAGAAACAGATCTTACCCTCTTTCTCTTCCTGAGACCAAAGCGATGTCTGAATATATTCAAGAAAATCTGAAGAAGGGATTTATTCGGATTCTTCATCCCCAGCCGGAGCCGGCTTTTTCATTGTCAAAAAGGACGGTTCTCTTCGCCCTTTGCATAGATTACAGAGGGCTTAATAAGATCACCTTGAAGAAACGTTATCCCCTTCCACTCATCTCTGAGCTTTTTGATCGCTTGCAAGGGTCCACTATTATTTCTAAATTAGATCTTCGAGGCACATAAAATCTTATTCGCATACGTCAGGGCAACGAAGAGGAGACGGGCTTCAACACACACGACGGTCATTACGAATATCTAGCTATGCCTTTTGGCCTGTGTAATGCTCCAGTTGTGTTTCAAGAATTCGCTAAGGAGATTTTTCGAGACCTCCTCAATCTTTTTGTCATAGTCTATCTTGACCACATTCTTATTTTCTCAAAATCTCTCTCAGAACACATCCATCATACCAAACTGATGCTGTCTCGCCTTCGGGAGAATGATCTCTATGCTAAACTAGTAAAATGCCAGTTTGCCAAACTTTTACGGCATACCTGGGCTATATTATCTCAGACTCTGAATTTTCCATGGACCCTGCTAAGCTCAAGGCAGTACTGGAATGGCCACAACCTACTTCTCTGAAAGCGATTCAAAGTTTTTTAGGATTTGCAAATTACTATCGCAAATATATTCAAAATTTTCCTTCAACGGTAGCTCTGATCACAGTTTTTAACTAAAAAAGGAGCAAATACCTCTTCCTAGCCACCCACAGCATTCCAAGCCTTTGATTTACTCAAAAAAGCTTTTGTGTCTGCACTTACAGTATCTCACGTCACCCGGACCCCAAACTACCTTTCACCCTGGAGGTAGACGCATCTGATGTTGGGGCAGGGGCTATTTTGTCTCAGAGGCAATCACCTCAGGCCAAACTACATAAACTATACCCTTGCGGCCTTTTTTCTAAGAGGTTTTCCTCGGCGGAGCAGAACTATGACATTGGCAACGGGAGCTTCTTGCCATCAAGCTTGCTTTACAAGAATGGAGACACCTCCAGGAGGGTACTGAAAATCCTATCACAATTCTCACTGATCATAAAAAAATTCTCTACATAGAAAGTGCCCGCTGCCTTGAATCCCGCCAGGTCCGTTGGTCCCTCTTTTTCTCCAGATTCAATTATCTTATCTCTTATATTCCTGGGTCCAAAAATCTGAAAGCTGATGCACTGTCCTGCCAGTTCGTGGTCGAAGAAAAGTCTGAAGATATATCTGAGACTATCCTTCCTTTCAAACTTGTTATTTCCGCCAATTCTTTGATGTTCTGGATGATATCTTGGCTACTCAAACACACATCCCTAAAGAGCTAGAGGTGCCGGATGGTTTTCTATATGTCGCTCCACAATTTCGTGAGAAAATTCTAGAATGGGGTCATTCATCTAAGTCTGCCGGTCATCCTGGTACCAGAAGAACCTCTGATCTCATCAGGCAAACCTTTTGGTGGCCCACGATGTTAAAGACATTGAAGAATTTATCAAGTCCTGCTCTTCTATATATAAAGGAGGCATGCACTCCATAGTGAGAAAAACCTAAAGATTTTTCTCACTATAGAATGCCTACCTCTTTGTTGTGTGTGTTTGTGTGTGTATGCATGTGCGATGGACGTGTAGCCCCGGGGTACTAGACTACGCATGCTGCTTTTACCTGTGTGACTAACAGAAGGCCTGAGCCTCTGCCACTGGGAGCCTGGGATACACTTATGCACGGTGCAGCGCCTCCACCGATAAGGGATCCCAATGTGGTGGGAGTATTCCCTCACCGGAACCAACATACAAACGAAATGCACACAGTTGTATATGAACAGTATTTACTAGGCATGTATATTGCATATACCATAACACATTCCCCACATATACTTCATTTCATCATCACACATATAACTCATTGCATCACCCCACCTAATACCTCCCCTTTGTCCTTCCAGTAATGATGTGCCAGGGCACTTAACCCCTGATTGTCCACAAGAAATAGTGTATGTGTGAGGGATAGCGCTTCCCTGTGTTGGGGCCCGGTGGTGCACTTATAATACCTTCCTGGTCATAGTCCAGACCAAGATAACCAGCAACAATCAGCAGCTCCGTGACGTGGTCCCACGGTGCGGTGTGCTGCTCTTCGCTTGGATGACTCCGCCATCTGACTTCTCTGGAGAGACCTCCAGACGGATGATCCCTTGTGAGCAGTCTTTTACTATGAAGTCCAGATCTGCTTTCTGATAGTAAGCTGCAATGTCCATCAGTATCTCTCTCTCTCTATTGCTAGAGTGGAAAGGGTACCTATCCTAAGGCCTTTCCCTACAGCATACACATAGAGTACATCTACTGTGGCTCAGGGGACTAACTGGACCCTTGGGGGTAACCTCTGGCCTAGTCCCTGGAGCACATCTCCGTAGACACTACCTGCACAATCAAGGTCCAGGTCTTCACTGACAGCTTCCTGTCCCAGCATGCAATACACTTTCCTCCCTTCCAGGAGCAACCCAGCCATCCCATTCGTTGTGGTGAGTCACATGGCAGCCTCTCCCTATGCAGCATGGGAGTTGTAGTCTGTCTGCTGCCTACTTATCATTAGGGCCGCGTCCGCATAGGACACTGCGCATGCGTAACTCTAATGGCTGCCACGGGGGTGCCGTGCGCATGATCAAACCGGGAAGGCCCCTATCCGGCTAACCGCTGCTTCTGCCACATGCGCGAACCTGCGCGCGCACACAGAACATGGCGGCGCCCTACGAAGGGAGCTACCAGCGAGCCCGTCGCCCTCTCCAACATCCCCCTGCTTCGGAGGTAAGGGGGGGGGGGGAAACGGGGCAGCGGGTAGACCGGAGGGAACCTGGCTACAGACGTAAGTAACATTTTTAGGGTTTACATTCCTTGGAAAGTGAAACATGTTTGTGCAATAGGCAATAATATTGTAAGTGACAACATTCAGTTCTTGCACATTCGAAATAACAAATCGGATAGAAACTCTGGAAAGATGTATAAATATCTAGTTTAAATGTCAAATAATACTGAAATAATACAGGAAGATAACGTTGATAGACTTTTATTATACTGCACTTTATCAACATGAACCAAGCAAGTTATTCTTTTTTTGCATCTAATAATTCTAAATACAAATTAATTACCTGAAAATTTGCATCTTTATAATTTCTTGACATTTCCATGCTCTAGTTCCTTACATACTGACATTTTCATTGACGGCATAAAAATTGACTTATCAATAATTTACACAAAAGAGAGACTACTTAGAAAGACATATATAGAAAAGAAACAGATTAAATGGATCTCTGTTGGCAATGCAAGCATGCACCGGGAAACAATCAGTAGCTTATCAAAGGCGACTGTTTTGACATTACTGAAAGAAGCCTCCCTGTTAAAAGACCTTTAATACAAAAGCACTGCTTTCATTAAGTTATCACTTCCACCAACTGACAAGTCTGTCTGTTTAAGCTGTCACACTTTTCTTCACTTATTATATTCAATATTAGACTGCTGGCTTTTCCCTGGACACTTCATCCAACTCACCACCCAACAAATGTAGTTTATTCACCACATTTTTGGCCGCTGATTCATAAAGAGTGGATTGTTTAAGAGGCAATTTAAACAAGCATTTCCTTTAATCATAACACAGTATTTCTACATTTAATTATCAGATTAATAATTACTTAACTGCAGGACAGTTTGCACCAAGACTAATGTAATAAACTATTATGGTTGGTTTTAGCTTAAATTAAATTCTTACAACCAGTTCTATTTATTTAAAAAAACTCAGGGGAACGCATTCCTGTACTTCTTTCTTTTTTTTTTTTAGGACAGAATACATGTTAAATGTTAATTATGATAATAATAATAATAATAGCATGTTCTTGTATAGCGCTGCTAGTATTACGTAGCACTTTACAGAGACATTTTGCAGGCGCAGGTCCCTGCCCCGTAGAGCTTACAATCTATGTTTTTGGTGCCTGAGGCTCAGAGGGATAAAGTGACTCCCAAGATCACAAGGAGCCGACCCCAGGAATTGAGCCGCTCCTTCGTCAATTATAAGGGACACTAAATGGGAGAGGGTAAATGTTTTTTTCTATTTTCAGTTGAAGAATAAATTATTTGTAGTTTAACTTTATATGTTTGCTTGTGATTTTGGCACATTTTTCTCTACAAAAACACCCTTACATATTATTCTTTTCCAATCGGATTGGTTATAGAATAGTCTACTTTAACTACCTGGTAGTATTGCCATATGTCCAAATGTGCTTTTGATCATGCTTAATTTGTAAAGATCCTTTATTGCTGAATCAACTTAAAATGTTTTCACTATGACCGGTATTTACCTGGTGAGAAAAATCAGTCCAAGCTGTTAATTAAACCAGCAATAAAATACCTGAGGTATTAAACAAATTATTTGCCTCTGTGTTTACCAGAGAAGAATAAATTGCAATAATAGTGCTGCAGGGGGAAGCCACAACCTTCATATTAACGAGCAATTGGTAACTGACGAAGTTCATAGGTGGCTTGAATAAATTAAAGTCAATAAGACACCTGGACCCGATGGTATATATCCAAGTGTTCTCACGGAGTTAAGTTCAGTAATAGCCAAACCATTACATTTAATATTCAATTACTCCATTTCCACAGGCTCAGTACCACAGGATTGGCGTAAAGCAGATGTGGTGCCTATATTTAAAAAGGGAGCTAGATCCCAACCGGGAAATTACAGATCTATAAAGCTGACATCAATAGTGGGGAAGCTACTTGAATTGAAGGTTTAATACGGGATAATATTCAGGAATACCTAATGGAAAACAAAATCATTAGTAATAGTCAGCATGGATTTATGAAGGATAGGTCATGCCAAACTAAACTTACTAGTTTCTTTGAGGTGGTAAGTAGGAATTTAGACCAGGGTAATGCAGTTGATGTGGTCTACTTAGATTTTGCAAAGGCTTTTTATATGGTTCCACACGAGGTTGGTGTACAAAATATAGCAAATTGGACTCAGTAAAAATATTTGCACCTGGATTGAAATCTGGTTGAAGGACAGACAACAGAGGGTTGTCATAAATTGAACTTTTTCAGGCAGGGCAAAAGTCGTGAGTGGAGTACCTCAGGGATCGGTACTGGGACCCCTGCTTTTTAACTTGTTTATTAATGAACTTGAGGTTGGCATAGAGATCAAAGTCTCCATCTTTGCAGATGACACAAAGTTGTGTAAGGTAGTAGAATCAGAGCAGGATGTTATTTCTCTCCAGAAGGCCTTGGAGAGACTGGAAACTTGGGCAGGTAAATGGCAGATGAGGTTTAATACAGATAAATGTAAGGTTATGCACTTGGGAAACAAGACTAAACAGGTGATTTACAAATGAATGGGGATAAATTAGGGGAATCCTTGATGGAGAAGGATTTAGGAGTGCTGGTAGACAGCAGGCTTAGCAATAGTACCCAAAGTCATGCAGTAGCTGCAAAGGCAAACAAGATCTTATCTTGCATTAAACAGGCAATGGATGGAAGGGAAGTAAACATAATTATGCCCCTTTATAAAGTCCCTTTATAGTAAGGCCACACCTTGAATATGGAGTACAATGTTGGGCACCACTCCTTAGAAAAGACATTATGGAACTAGAGAGAATGCAGAGAAGAGACACCAAATGAATAAAAGGGATGGATAATCTGATATATGAGGAGAGGCTAGCTAAATTAGATGTGTTTACATAGGAAAAGAGGCATCTAAGAGGGGATATATAACTATATACATATATATATATATATATATATATATATATATATATATATATATATATATATATATATATATATATACAGTGGTCGACAAATCACCAAAAAATCTACTCGCCACCTAGTCCAACACGTGTGCTGCTTGGGCCAATAGGAGCTCGCCACGATGTTAAATCCACTCGCCCGGGGCGTGCAAATGTATAGGTTTGTCGAACACTGTATATATATATATATATATATATATATATATATATGAACAGTTATAAAGACAGCGCCCCTTTTTCAGTACACCCAAATTGCTGCCACTCCGGTGACGTGTGCCAAAATGTTGCACCAAATATCAATAGTGATTATGATGTTTGCATGAACCAACTAGTGCTTGTCTATTACTAATCGATTATTAATATATATAAAAACAACATAAATCAAACAAAAAAATGATGGAAAAAATGTGCAAAAATATATGCAGATAAAAATAATCTGTTGGACATAAAAAATAGCATAAAAATACAAAAATTAAAACTATAAAAATTGATACTTAAGTCCAAATAAAGTCCATGAGTAAATACAACAAAGGTCCAGGCTGCTTCTTCTTGGGTTCACCAAGTTCCCATAGTACCTATTAGAAAAAAGAAAAGAGAAAAAGCGCCCGATCCTTGTGTAAAATCAGATTGACATTTTAATAAACCATGGACAAGACAATTGCACACTTACAATTAGTCTGATTAAAATAAGCATTTTATGGGACCTGCCCATGCACCAAACGAAGACTTCACAGTCACCTCCGCTCTGTAATCTCACGATCAGTTTAGGGACCCAGCAATTGAGAACGCCGTTTTCTCCAAGGTGTGTATATAACAGACATCCGTCAGGAGCTTCTCAGCAGCGTGCGTCCACCATTACTCCCACACATGTGGTGCTGGATACCGGAAGGACTTTCTCAATTGCTGGGTCCCTAAACTGATCGTGAGATTACAGAGCGGAGGTGACTGTGAAGTCTTCGTTTGGTGCATGGGCAGGTCCCATAAAATGCTTATTTTAATCAGACTAATATTAAGTGTGCAATTGTCTTGTCCATGGTTTATTAAAATGTCAATCTGATTTTACACAAGGATCGGGCGCTTTTTTTCTCTTTTCTTTTTTCTAATATATATATATATATATATATATATATATATATATATATATATATATATATATATATATATATTTGGGGACAGTACAAGGAGCTTTCAAAAAACAATTTGGGGACAGTACAAGGAGCTTTCAAAAAACAATTTATCCCAAGGACAGTACAAAGGACACAGGGTCATCCCTTAATATTGGAGGAAATTAGATTTCTCACATTGTTGTTTGTGGCACACTCTTGTTTTTCTGGTGATAAGTAGCTGCACGCATAGCACCGAGATAAAATTGAGACATTTAAATCCACAAAATTATACCGCTATCAATAAGGAAGAGCACGAAAGAAGAGAAAGGGCTAGGAATAAAGATTTATACATACAGTATCTCCAAAGAGAAAGGTACTGTAGTTCAAGAGAAAAGAGAGAGGCTGAGAAGTGGTGAACCAATTAAGTCTCCAACCTGTAATGCCCACCAGAGATCAAAAGATTTTTTAGAGTTCTTCTCCTTTGTGGGGGACAGGGATCCGCTTTCTCCCACTAGCAGAGAGAGAACCTCTGATCAAAGAGGGGAAAAATGTCAGAGGAAAGAGGGTTAGAAGACAAAGATCGAGAATCAAAAAGGTTAACAAAGTAATCAATAATATATTTAATCTCAGCTCTATATCCCTCAATGAGGGACACAATAATGTTATTTCTAAGAGACTATCAATTGCATTAACCAGAGGATCCAGCAACTTCGATCTTTTTATAGATGCAATTTTTTTTTTTAGAAAACTTACCATAAAACGATTTTTCCTCAGGTCAAAATTCAGAATCAAGACTAGGTAATATTAATCATTTGACTCCTACACCCCAACACGAAACACATTTTGTTCATTCAAAACTTAAGCCTTCAGTAGATCTACCGATTATCCTAACCATGCAAAAGGGTACCATCTGGAAGTATTTCACCAAATGAATTTGAAGAAATTTCCAGTAGCCATACCAAATTAATGATAATTTAACGTAAGAAGAGAAAAATGCCCTAAAAGAACTTATGGAAAATGAGCATATTGTTATAAAACAGACAGGCAAGGGAGGGGGTGTTGATAATGGACAGGGACAAATACAATATGGAGGCTCATCAATTATTAGGAGATTCAGATACGTATACAAAATTAAGAAAACATTTGTCAAGAGTTCACATTGGAACTAAAACATTTGCTGGATAGAGGCAAAGACAGGCATTTTTGAAGATAGCGAATATACGTTTCTGATGAGAGAGAAACCAATACTTCCCATTTTTTTTCTTCCTAAAAAAAAAAAAAGAGCATAATCAATCTTCCGGGAAGACCCATTGCCCCATGGATTGACTCGCTCATTTCCAAGCTATCAGCATATACTGTATTGACTTTTACCTTCAGAAATATGTCACAACACAACAATCTTATCTCAGGGATACTACAGAGGTTCTAAATATTTTGGAGCACATAATACGGGAAGACGATTATATTATGGCAACATGTGATGTAACTGTGACTACTGTGAAGCGCTATGTACATTAAAGGCGCTATATAAATAAAGACATACAATACAATGCAACTTTACTTTATACATCAATACAACAAGGTCAGGGATGCGCAGTGATCACAAGCAACACCAGCAAGGCAGGAGAAGCCAGAGAATGCGTGTGCACTGTCTGAACTATTGATAAGGGAGATCCAACTGATTTTTTCTCAATAGAAAAATGTATTGTGTCACACAACGTTTCGACCGTAAGATCTTTATCAAGGCCTGTGTGGCACAATACATTTTTCATACTTAGTGTATGTTTTTGAAACACTAATTTTTATAACAGGTTGCACAATGAAACAATGAAACAATTTTAATATATATGTAACAGTAATAATTTTATTTTTCCCCAGAAAAGAAACTTTGGCATCAAGCAGATAAAGGCAAAAGGAGGGATTTAGATGGACCTACAGTATAATATCGCTGTTTTGAAACGTTGCTTGCGCATTGATTAATCTGATTTAAAAATCCAAGTACTGAGTCTTCTTGAGGCCGGCGGCCTCAAGCACGCATTCGCACGGGTTTGGCGAAGCCATTCTTTAAAATCTTTGAGGCTTTTTTTTACAGTTATTGTGTCACTGAGTCTTCTTGAGGCCAACGGCCTATTTGAGGCTTTGTTCACAGTAACGCATGCGCACGTGTGATAAAACCCTACTCGAATGACTCCTCCACACACATAGAGACATACAAGCAATGGGGGAGCGTGGGATTAGAAAAACATTTGACAATAAAAAACAATAAAATACAATAAAATTAATGTGGTTACAACAATATTGCTGGGGGTTGGTGAAAATATTAAATACACTTACACGGCCATGTGCAAGCGGACACGGTAATGTGGTTTCTTTAAGCAATTCCAGTCACTCCCAACAACAGGTAATGGTGGTTTAGAGGGTTTGGAAATAAATATATAAATATATCTGTACTCACACGGCCATGTGTGAGTCCTTGCAGGAAATTGGTAACTTTGGGGTTAAATTAACCCATCTGCATCTCCCCCCAGTGTAGACTCTTCTTTGTTTGCAACCAACGTGGGATTCTAACTCCAGTCTTGGGCATCAGATGGGGACTCTCCCCAGTGGTGGTAGTAGGGGGGGGAGTAGGTAGAGAAAGTGAGGCACGTTGTCAGTGGGGTTTAAAACACATTTATTAGTTTTAAAAGCAATTGGTACAACAAGACTCACATACATACATAGTGGTTGGACCCCTGGCCTCCTCGTGCAGTCCAGGATACAGTTTAAGCAGCCGTTATTGCCAATCACGCGTCCGTGATGCAGGAGGAAAAAAAAAAAAAAAACTTTTTCTCCTTATCTGCAATGGCTGCCTGGTTGATCCGGCTACGGGAGCCACGTTGGGCCAAATTCAGCAGGAACTTTAGAGCTACGCGTTTCGTCGAATCATCGACTTCCTCAGGCTCATATGAGTATGAGTATGAGCCTGAGGAAGTCGATGATTCGACGAAACGCGTAGCTCTAAAGTTCCTGCTGAATTTGGCCCAACGTGGCTCCCGTAGCCGGATCAACCAGGCAGCCATTGCAGATAAGGAGAAAAAGTTTTTTTTTTTTTTTTCCTCCTGCATCACGGACGCGTGATTGGCAATAACGGCTGCTTAAACTGTATCCTGGACTGCACGAGGAGGCCAGGGGTCCAACCACTATGTATGTATGTGAGTCTTGTTGTACCAATTGCTTTTAAAACTAATAAATGTGTTTTAAACCCCACTGACAACGTGCCTCACTTTCTCTACCTACTCCCCCCCCTACTACCACCACTGGGGAGAGTCCCCATCTGATGCCCAAGACTGGAGTTAGAATCCCACGTTGGTTGCAAACAAAGAAGAGTCTACACTGGGGGGAGATGCAGATGGGTTAATTTAACCCCAAAGTTACCAATTTCCTGCAAGGACTCACACATGGCCGTGTGAGTACAGATATATTTATATATTTATTTCCAAACCCTCTAAACCACCATTACCTGTTGTTGGGAGTGACTGGAATTGCTTAAAGAAACCACATTACCGTGTCCGCTTGCACATGGCCGTGTAAGTGTATTTAATATTTTCACCAACCCCCAGCAATATTGTTGTAACCACATTAATTTTATTGTATTTTATTGTTTTTTATTGTCAAATGTTTTTCTAATCCCACGCTCCCCCATTGCTTGTATGTCTCTATATCTTTAAAAGGGTTCCGGATTAACCCTTCCCTGGGGTTGCAGCAGAGGGGAACTCCATGCTGGCTCAAAGCATCTGTCATAGAGCCGTGGTCTAACTTACTGCCACATTGTAAGCACACCTCATATATTAAGCTTAAGGTAAGCGCCAGGTTTTTTCCTATTGTTCCTCCACACACATACCAAGAGAATTTCAAATTTAAGGGCCGGTGATAACTAGCACCTTCAATCCCTACCCACTTCACACACAAAGCCTTACAAACAAACCAATGTGAATAGAAATGTTTATCCACACCTTCCCCAAAATTATCTGTTAATCTGAAAAACCCTTCTTGGCATCTAGCCCACTCCCAACCACTTCACACACAAATCCAAAGCAATTCACCTGTCATAAGCCCTTCTTGGAGAATCCCCCACACATTCAAAGTAAATTTCAAGTTCAAAGAAAAAAAAAAAGAGACATCCCTTTTTTAAGGACTGATTTAAATAAACCATAATCTGAATCATGTTTTGATAAGTTAACAATTTTTGCCATTTTTTATTTTTCTTTGGGGATGGGGGTGTTTCAATGATTCTCGTGAATTTAAAGAACAATTTGTTTTATTTTATCTTGATAATCATGGAAGAATGAAAAATACAAATAGTTATGAATAATACAAAGTTACAGGGCCTCATTCAGAGAGGGTTGATAAAAATTATCGCCAGGGCATTTAAAATTACGTTTTTTTGGGTGTTGCTATCACGGTATTCAGAAAGGCTCGATTACCTGTGATAGCAAAATTCCCAAAATGGGCGAGTTGCTGCCAGCGAGAGCATTGAGCCTCTGAAAAGGCCTAAACCGGCGATTCATTTCTGCTGCAGAGAGAGCGGCTCTGAGAGAGCCGCCTCTCATAGCTGAAATGTCGGCCAAAAATTATTTATTTAAATATACATTTCTTTCATAGTGTATATGTGCAGGGGGTCTCCGGAGCTGAACCGCATTGGTTTCAGATCCAGGGACCCCCTGCTTCCCAAGATACAGGCCCCTTTATGAGGTGCCGGTATCTCCTATGCAAGGAAATGTCCCGGTCACGTGACGCAGGACATTTCAATGCAGAGGGATACCGGCACCCCATAAAGGTGGCGTATCTCGGGAAGCAGGGGGTCCCCAGACATAAAACAAACATGGTTCAGCTCCGGAGACCCCCTGCACATCTACACTATGAAAGAAATGTATATTAATATATATTTTAATAAACATCAATACACGCCCCCCCGCCCAAACCCATACAGTACAGTAATGGGCAAAATAACTTTTATCCAGATATGGATAATAGATTATTTGCCCATTATTAAACACTGCATTAGCATACAAAAATAAAGTAAATAAATACAGTTATACTTACCACAACAG